>NW_011889393.1:71350-72319 GCF_000151845.1 Pteropus vampyrus
TGCGGTCTGCATGTGCGTGCATGCGTGCGTGCTAACTTCGTCACAGAGCCTCTCCCTGCGCCCACTCAGTGAGTGGGCCGCCAAGGCCCCCAGCTACCAGGAGCCCCTAGAAGAGAGCGAGGACTCTCAGACCAGCACCCTCTAGAGGGATGACAGTCCCCTGTCCCACCCACCAGACTTCCAGGCATGGACTGCCCGTGTGCCCCTTTATTTATTATTTTATTTTTTTAACATTTTATTTATTTTTCTCCCTCCTCTCTAGTAACCACTAGACTATTGACCATGTCCCTGAGTCCTGTTCGTTTGTTGCTTTTAGGTTTAAATCCCACATATCAGTGATATCATGTGATTTTCAACCTTTCTGTCTGGCTTATTTCGCTTAGTATGATTATTTCATGATCCGTCCTTGTTGTCGCAAATGGCAGGATTTCATCTTCTCTTATGGCTGAGTAATATTCCATTGTATATATGTACCACAGCTTCTTTATCCAATCATCTGTCATAGGACACTTCGGTTGCTTCCATGTCCTGGCCACTGTGAATAATGCTATTATGAACATTGGTGTGCAAATATCTTTTCGCATATGAGTTTTCAAGTATCTGGAGTAAATACCCAGTAGAGGGATTTCTGGGTCATATGGTAGATCAATTCTTAGCTTTTGAGGAACCTCCATGCTGTGTTTCATAGTGGCTGGACCAATTTGCAGTCCCACCAGCAATGTATTAAGGGTTCCTTTTTCTCCGCATCCTCTCCAAGTTTGTTATTACTTGTCCTGTTGATTATAGCTATTCTAACAGGTGCGAGATGGTATCTCACTGTGGGTTTGATTTGCATTTCCCTAATAGCTAGTGATGTTGAGCACGTTTTCATATATTTGTTGGCCATTTGTATGTCCTCTAGGGAGAAGTGTCTGTTCAGGTCCTTTGCCCATTTTTTGATTGGATCGTTTTGTTGTCGTTGTTATTGAG
>NW_011889393.1:72908-75120 GCF_000151845.1 Pteropus vampyrus
CAAATGGCAGGATTTCATCTTCTCTTATGGCTGAGTCATATTCCATTGTATATATGTACCACAGCTTCTTTATCCAATCATCTGTCGTAGGACACTTCGGTTGCTTCCATGTTCTGGCCACTGTGAATAATGCTATTATGAACATTGGTGTGCAAGTGTCTTTTCGCATATGAGTTTTCAAGTATCTGGGGTAAATACCCAGTAGAGGGATTTCTGGGTCATATGATAGATCAATTCTTAGCTTTTGAGGAACCTCCATGCTGTGTTCCATAGTGGCTGTACCAATTTGCAGTCCCACCAGCAGTGTATGAAGGTTCCTTTTTCTCCACATTCTCTCCAACATTTGTTATTACTTGTCCTGTTGATTATAGCTATTCTAACAGGTGCGAGATGGTATCTCATTGTGGGTTTGATTTGCATTTCCCTAATAGCTAGTGATGTTGAGCACGTTTTCATATATTTGTTGGCCATTTGTATGTCCTCCAGGGAGAAGTATCTGTTCAGGTCCTTTGCCCATTTTTTGATTGGATCGTTTTGTTGTCGTTGTTATTGAGTTGTATGAGTTCTTTGTATATTTTGGATATTAGGCCCTTATCGGAGGCGTTGCTTGCAAATATGTTTTCCCATTCGGATGGTTGTCTCTTTACCTTGTCAACGGTTTCTTTTGCTGAGCAGAAGAAGCTTTTAGTTTGATGTAGTCCCATTCATTTATTTTTGCTTTTACTTCCCTTGCCTCTGAGGTCAAATTCATAAAATCTTCTTTAAGTCCGAAGTCCTTGAGTTTACTTCCTATGTTTTCTTCTATGCATTTTATTGCTCCAGGTCTTATATTCAAGTCCTTAATCCATTTAGAGTTAATTTTGGTGTGTGGTGATAGACAACAGTCTAATTTCATTCTTTTGCAGGCGGCTTTCCATTTTTCCCAGCACCGTTTATTGAAGATTCTTTCCTTTTTCCACTGTTATGTTTTTGGCTTTTTTGTCGAATATTATTTGCCCATATAAACACGGGTTTACTTGTGGATCTCGATTCTGTTCCACTGGTCCGTGTATCTGTTTTGCGGCCAATACCATGCCGTTTTGATTACTGCCACTTTGTAGTATAATTTGAAGTCGGGCAGAATGATGCCTCCAGCCTCATTCTTTTTTCTCAGGATGGCTTTGGCAATTCGGGGTCTTTTGTGCTTCCATAGAAATCTGATAGTTTTTTGTTCTATTTCTTTAAAAAATGCCAATGGGATTTTGATGGCGATTCCATGAAATCTGTATAATGCTTTCAGTGATAAGGTTATTTTAACTATGCTGATGCTTCCAATCCAAGAACACAGAATATCTTTCCATTTCTTTGTATCTTCTTCGATTTCTTTCAAGAGGGTCTTGTAGTTTTCATTATATAGGTCCTTCACATGTTTCATTAAATTTATTCCTAGGTATTTTATTCTTTTTGCTGCAATTGCAAAAGGAATTATTTTTTCCACTTCTTTTTCTAACACTTAGTTATTAGAGTACAGGAATGCTATGGATTTTTGATCAATAAGAATACTGATTTTGTATCCAGAAACATTACTGTATTTGCTTATTGTTTCTAGTAGTGTTCTTGTGGAGTCTTTAGGGTTTTCTATATAGAGAATCATGTCATCTGCAAATAGTGACAGTTTGACTCCTTCATTTCATATTTGGATGCCTTTTATACCTTTCTCTTACCTGATTGCACTCGCTAGGACCTCCAATGTTATATTGAATAGCAGTGGCGATAGTGGACAGCCTTGCCTTGTTCCTGATCTTAGAGGGAAGGTTTTTAGCTTTTCACCATTAAGTGTAATGTTGGCCGAGGGTTTGTCATAGATGGCCTTTATTATATTAAGATATTTTCCTTCTATACTGAGTTTGTTAAGTGTTTTGATCATAAATGGGTGCCATATCTTGTCGAAGGCTTTCTCTGCATCCATGTGCCCCTTTAAAAAGCCCATAAAAAGCTGATATTCACCCAAACCAAGGCTTTTTCTGCATCCGTGTGCCCCTTTAAAAAGCCCATAAAAAGCTGATATTCACCCAAACCAAGGCTTCCTCTGCATCCATGTGCCCCTTTAAAAAGCCTTTAATAAGCTGATATTCACCCAAACCAAAGGCTTAAACGGAAGCAAAATGCCATCATAAACAACCGAAGACAATCGATGGGCTACTTTTAGTGCCCCCGGCTTAATGTGAAGACC
>NW_011889393.1:76365-78350 GCF_000151845.1 Pteropus vampyrus
CAAACCAAAGGCTTAAACGGAAGCAAAATGCCATCATAAACAACCGAAGACAATCGATGGGCTACTTTTAGTGCCCCCGGCTTAATGTGAAGACCAGAACTAAAGTGGTTTTGAAAGCTTTCCGGTGGGACCACGGAGTCACTCGGTGGGATTAAGTGTGCCATCCAACACGCTGTAAATCTCCGTCACCATTCGATCAGTGGCCGCCACCTCAGCGTGGGCCTCTGGCGTCGCCGGCGGCAGAGAGCAGAGTTTCCGAGCTCTGTGGCCGCACAGACCCGACCCCCGACCCCAACCCCCGACCCCCGACCCCGACCCTGCCAGGTGCAGAGTCTGACGGATGCGGCCTCTCGCCTCGGGCCGCCTTCCCTCCCCTTCTCCGAGTCCAAACTGACCCTCTGTAAATTCCGAAGCTTCAGCCTTCACAGCACTTTGCAACCTAAAACTTAAAGGGACCCTGTCACACGGGCACTGTGACAAGCCGCCTCACTCAGCTCTAGACCTTTCCTCTCTCCCAAGACTCAGGGGACCCCGCCACCGTGTGCGTGGGCCGTCACAGGTTCGGGTGAAAAGGTAAAGGTGGAAGCCGGTCACGTGGAACCGATGTCAGGAGCGCGAGGGAAGCCGGGCTGAGAAAGCAGGTGTGTGCCTGCGAGGCGAGCTTCAGCTCAGAGCACGCTGGAAGTGGCCACGTTAGGACGCACGGAGGCAGAGGATTCAGGCCTGTCCGCGTGACAAAGAGCGAGCTCAGTGACCTCCCGTCTGAGGTCGACTTTGGAAAAAGCAAGATGATGCTTACCTTGTCCCGAATTTTTGAGATAATTGCCACAGTCCTTGGTTTCCCCAGTTCTGTGAAGACGTGACCTCAATAAAAATAACAGGTGGTGTCTGCCGCCGTCAGACCGGAATGCCTTCCGACCCTCACCTCATATACCCCGGGGCCTCAGTTTCATACTGAACGTAAAAGTTAACTCTGTTAAAAAGCCACCCAGGTGGCGTTTTTCAGGGGCACATTTGTGCACAGACACTCCACGTGTCTCTGCACTTTATGGATTACTAATTCTGTGGGGACTAAAATCCCAGGGCGCTCAGAGGATTGCGAATGAATGTGCTGAGGACACACTGCCTCGCAGAGGACAGCTCAGGCGCACTGAGACGGGGCACCTCTGAAACTGACCACGCCCCCCAGACGCCCTGGGCACTGGCTCTCTGAACACGCGCAGTACCCTGCTAGGGGTGATGTGCCCGCAAGCTGTGGCTTGCCGCAGAGGGGCCTGGACTGGACAGAAATAAGACTGTCGGCTGTCGGCCCCCTGAGGGCAGGACAGCGGGGGCGGCGGGCAGGGGAGGGGGGTGTCTGGTCCTCTTTGCTGGCTGAGGCAGCAGTGAGCTCCCCCGCACTGCTCCCCCAACTCCTTCCCCTCCCTGGGCGACACCTGCAGAATGTTCAGAAGGGTTTGCTGAGTGTCGAGGGACTGGACGCCTCCACCCCGTCCCTGGCATCAGAGCCCCGGCTTCTGTCTCCTCTGCCATCCTGCGAAGTCGATTTCGGCAGCAGACACCCCGCTGGGTGCCCAATGCCCTCCCACTGTGGACGGGCGAGTCCAGCAGAGCCCTCACCCGAACCGGGCCCCGCCTGCTGAGGCCCAGGGTACAGCACCCCAGCAAACAGCCTGCAGGCGCCCAGGCTTCCTGCCGTTCAGAAATGCTACGGATCGGCCAAAATATGTTGGCGATCTTTTTAAAAGTGATCTCGAGACAGAATTGGTTCTTGTGAAATCACCTAAATCCACGGAAAAAGTAGTGGTTGTGTTCTTTGTTTTTCTGAAGACACTAAAGGTCGAGACTGTTGTTTCTTTCCCTAGGAAAACCTCTTCTTCGTGATGGAGTATCTCAATGGCGGAGACTTGATGCACCACATCCAGAGCTGCCAGAAGTTCGACCTGTCCAGAGCAACGTGAGTCTGGGGCGTCTGCTGCTCTGGG
>NW_011889393.1:79555-80870 GCF_000151845.1 Pteropus vampyrus
GCTGAGGCTGCATTTCTTGCACACAAACAAGTCCCATCTATTTGGAATGACCCTGCATACAGGTCCAGGGGCTCCAAGCAGAGTTCGAAATAAAAAGGAACGTGATTTTCCCGTTATACTATTACATTTACCGCCGGTGGATGTTTTCCTAGGGGAGAGAAAAGCCCGTTTGAGCTCTGTGGTTTAAAACAGAAGGATGAGCGCCTGCGGCAGGCAGCGAGGGCTAATGTGAGGCGCCAGCTGCGCCCCGAGCGCCCGCGGGGGGAGTGGGGCTCTGCGGTCGCCGCCGTGTCAGCGCGTTCACGTTCACGGTGAACCTTCGCTGCTTCCCCCAGGTTTTACGCGGCTGAAATCATTCTCGGGCTGCAGTTCCTGCACTCCAAAGGCATCGTGTACAGGTAAACGGCGCTCTGCGGGGGCGAACTAAGCGCAGGCCGGATCTCCGGGGCGGGTTCACGCGGTCACTGTACCTCGGTGACGCGCAATGGCCAGGGTGCTTTGGGGACACCGCTCATTCTCCACTCACCTCCGTTTTTCTCATTTCCTTCCATCCCTCTGCTTTCTCTTTGATAGCTTGTTCTTTCTCTCTCTTCTGCCTCCTTCGCGTCCCCTGTTTCTGACTGCTTTTGCTTTGGGCCACCCAGAACTGCTGACTGAGTGTTCCCCTGTTGTATGGGGGTGCAGGGGACTCTCCCTTGAACGCTCAGACACACCTGTGGACACCTGTGAGCCTGCGCCTTGCAGGCGAGCACAGGACGCCAGACACACCCTCCTTCGGGAATGGCTGGCTGTGCACAGGCCCCCGCTGTACACGGTCACTGCGCAGTCCCCTTAGATGAAAGCTGGGGTACTCCAGTCTCCTGCCTTCTTTTCTCAAGACAGAGCTGACATTCAAACCGTCAAACGCTCAGTCGTCTGGTCTCCGACTTACTGCAGATTAAGGGGGAATTAAATATAAAAAGAAAGGCCCCCGGGGGGGGGGGCTGGCGGGGCTGCAGGCTGCAGGCCAGCTCAGGGATGGCTGGGGAGCTGACATCGAGGGAAGACACGGGACAGCTCGAAGGCCCCGGGGGAGGGGACGCGCGTGCTGCTCCACGGCCAGCGTCCACAGTCCTGCGCGGGGACACCAACGAGGGTCAGGGGACGCGTCACCCAGCCCGCAGCTCTCTGTCGGGATGCACAGTCCCCAGCCCTGGTGCTGCTTACGGGAACGTCTAAGTGCCCGGTGCGTGGGAGGAGGTGGTGGGGGACAAGTGAGGGCTGCCCACCGACAGCGTGAGGCGAGGGGCCGCGCGCGGCTCCGTTTCAATCAGGT
>NW_011889393.1:81735-82177 GCF_000151845.1 Pteropus vampyrus
ACACACCCTCCTTCGGGAATGGCTGGCTGTGCACAGGCCCCCGCTGTACACGGTCACTGCGCAGTCCCCTTAGATGAAAGCTGGGGTACTCCAGTTTCCTGCCTTCTTTTCTCAAGACAGAGCTGATATTCAAACCGTCAAACGCTCAGTCGTCTGGTCTCCGACTTACTGCAGATTAAGGGGGAATTAAATATAAAAAGAAAGGCCCCCGGCGGGGGCTGGCGGGGCTGCAGGCTGCAGGCCAGCTCAGGGACGGCTGGGGAGCTGACATCGAGGGAAGACACGGGACAGCTCGAAGGCCCCGGGGGAGGGGACGCGCGTGCTGCTCCACGGCCAGCGTCCACGGCCCTGCGCGGGGACACCAACGAGGGTCAGGGGACGCGTCACCCAGCCCGCAGCTCTCTGTCGGGATGCACAGTCCCCAGCCCTGGTGCTGCTTACG
>NW_011889393.1:82227-82538 GCF_000151845.1 Pteropus vampyrus
GCCCGGTGCGTGGGAGGAGGTGGTGGGGGACAAGTGAGGGCTGCCCACCGACAGCGTGAGGCGAGGGGCCGCGCGCGGCTCCGTTTCAATCAGGTTGTCCTTGATGGAATGAGATGGTGCTTTGCTCGTGTTTCAGGGACCTGAAGCTAGACAACATCCTGTTAGACAAAGATGGACACATCAAAATAGCGGACTTTGGAATGTGCAAAGAGAACATGCTGGGGGACGCCAGGACGAACACCTTCTGCGGGACACCGGACTACATCGCCCCGGAGGTGAGACGCGCAGGCCCTCCCCGACGGCCCCGCCCC
>NW_011889393.1:83346-83670 GCF_000151845.1 Pteropus vampyrus
CTGTCCACCCAACTCCCCCCGCCTCTCCTGTTATGAAGCCCTCTCCGGGAGACCAGACACCCCCTGACCGCCCAGTCTGCCCAGTTCATGGCGCTCGCCATCACTGCTTTTTACCTTGGACTCTCCCCGCACGACTGGATGACAGCTTTCAACTCAGGGGCTGTTTCTCATTCCACTTTTAATAACTTTTATTTTGAAATAATTATAGATTCATGAGAAGTTGCAAAAGTAGTACAGAAATGTGACCCACATGTACCCTCCACCCAGTGTCCCCCAGTGCTTACTTCTTATGTAACTATGGTACGGCTGCGAAACCAGGGAACT
>NW_011889393.1:83720-85768 GCF_000151845.1 Pteropus vampyrus
CTTATGTAACTATGGTACGGCTGCGAAACCAGGGAACTGACATTGGTACAGGCGTGCACAGTCCTACGCCATATTACTACGTGTGATCTCAGTCGCTTTAGTGTGCAAGGACAGAGTGCAAGGCTTGGCACGTTGCAGTGCTGACGAATAACCTTTGGGAAGGATTGATACATGTGTGCGCGGGGTGCTGTCGGTTTCAAACGCAGTGGTGGACCCCCGCCTTCCTGGGTCAGACAAATCGCCAGCAGATGTCTGCCACTGCCAAAGCGACTGTGGCACCCTGAGAAATGTGCGTGGCTTTGCCCTGAGCTGACGTGGTGCTCAGCTTTGATTAGATCGGCCTCTGGTCAACAAAAATAACAGCTTTTAACTTTCCTGTCTGCAAACGCCTTTGTCACACACATCCTGCCCCTGTCTTTCCTGATTCCGCTTCCTCCTACGTTGTCCAGTAGTTAGCTTCGCCGACTTCTCTGCCGCTCAGTCTCTCATCTTCACACGATTCCGTTATCAGTCCTCTTCTCTTAACGTACATTCTCCATGAGCAACTCCAGTTATAATTTCCACGCCAGACTCAACATGGCCAGCCCGAACTACTGCTTCTCGCTCTGGACCTATATGTCCATTTTGCTTGAGAGCTCATCTAACAGCCGCAGGCCACTGGAGCATAGCTGGCCCCAACTCCTGCCTCTGCTGACCCTGCCCGCCCACCCGCCCCTCTCCTTTACCCTCTCAGTGGACGACACATCCATGTGCCCGGCCACCTGGGACTTATCTAAGGTCCCCCCTCTTTCTTAACCCTCCTAAGCCCAAATACAAAGACCTTTTCAATTTAGACCTTGGGACCCCGGTCTGCTCTCCCCTCCCCAGTCCCGTGACTGAATGAACTCTCCCTCGAGTCCCTCCCAGTCCTCAGATGAACCCTCTGCTTCAACCCCAGGGGCTTCCCCGGCTCCCTCCCACCGTGCTGTGGGTACCCCGCTCCAGGCCCTCCGCCGCTCGTCTGGGCCCCCGTGATACGGCGCCATAACGCTGCCCGTGCGTCTCCTTTACGTATTTTCAAACTTCTCATCAGTTACAGAAGCGCCCCCAGGGTCCGTATATTGTATGTGAATCTCATACATTGTCGCCGACATAGTCTGTGTTATAAAACACGCATAAAAAGGAATATAATCAGGTCGAACTGATGATGAAACAATTTTAAAAAACTAACTTTTATTCTATCGATAGTACACACATATTTATGCTTCATTAAAATAACGAGCTAAATAACCCAAAGGCCTGGCTTCGCGACAGAGCTTTCAACTGCTAACTAGACCTTAAATAAGGCATGTGACCTGAGTCCAGTCGCCGCCCTCGTTGGGGACAAGGGAGCCTGCCTCGGGGCTCATAAATAAAGCACCCAAGGCGCACCTGCCCTCCTGACGCATGCTGGCAAGCACCTGCATACACCCTGTTCCAACAGGGTGTGGCTGGGAGTAAAGCTACACTTTTTTCTCCTCCGTAAGACTGGAGTTCCGCGTGAACACCCCCTCGCCCTAAAAGCCCACCGCAGCTGTCTCCTGTCCTCCACCTGCCCCTCTGCTCCCCCTGCCCAATGAACTCGTTTAGGAAGATATGATGCTCCAGCCGCTTCTGGTTGCTCTGGGCTCCCCCTGGAGGCACTGCTGGGAACTGCATGTGAACCAGGCCCCGCTTGAGGCAAATTTACACCTGACCTGTGCACGTGTGTGTGTCTTTATTTTCTTTATCATTCTCCCGGAGTCTGCCTACTTTTAGGCTCTTCCCTAAGGCAAAGTTAATTTTCTCTACACTTGAAAGTGGACTTTAGCGTTTAAACATTGAGCTAAGGCCACTGAGCAACGTTTTTACACTGGAAGCCAGTGGCGGATGGCAAGATTCTGCTTGCAGCTCGATCTTGGTTTTCACACGTGGGTACCAGTCCGTCTAGATGGGTATCTATCCCGTAATACAGAGTCATCGCCCTATGACGAAGCACTTCGTCTTTCATTCTTTTCACTGGATCCTCACAGCAGCCCCGTGAGGAGCCG
>NW_011889393.1:86630-91361 GCF_000151845.1 Pteropus vampyrus
TTTCCACTGCCTGGGTGTGACTCCTTCGTGTACAACCACCAGCAGCTGGGCTTTAAGGGACGGACTCGGTCAGACGCCCTCTCCGGGTGCTTGACCGACTGCAGTGACTTTAGAAGTAGAACACATGGCTCTGGTTTAGACAGCACTTCGGGACCCCGGAGAGCCCGGGGGTGCACCAGCCCCCTCAGATCTGCACCCACCACCCCCTCCCCACATCACAGCTCAGTGGTTACACCTGAGGCCCGAGAAAAAGTCAAAGTTGAAACCCGAAGCTGTCTGCTCAGTTTTGGCATTGCCCACCCCTTGCCGGCCGATCATTAGCTTCTCCAAAGATCCCGTTTTCGGTGCCGTCTCTGTTAGAACCGCACACGCTCTCACCGCACGGCCCCCGGGGCCCACGCAGAGGTTTCCGCCCGGATACCAGCCTCGCTCCGTTAACTGCGTCTCTGCCCCGTGCGCTCACAGATCCTGCTGGGCCAGAAGTACAACCACTCCGTGGACTGGTGGTCCTTCGGCGTTCTCCTCTACGAGATGCTGGTCGGCCAGTCGCCTTTCCACGGGCAAGACGAGGAGGAGCTGTTCCACTCCATCCGCATGGACAATCCCTTCTACCCACGGTGGCTCGAGAAGGAGGCCAAAGATCTTCTGGTGAAGGTAAGAAATGAGGCCGGGAGACTTCGCCGGACCCCTGCGAGGTCCTCTGACCAGCCTTCCAGTCTGCGACTCACACAAGGGGGGAGTGAGCGACATTGTGTCGAGCCTAATTAGGATGGGATGCTGCAACCTGTCTTACCCGGGGCGCCAACGGGACGGACGTAGACAGCAGCATGAGTCTCACACAAGCCCCCGTGCGCCGTTTACACAGGAACGCCGGGCACCAGCGCCGTGGCTCCTGGGGGCCCTCACACTGAGAGGTAACTAGTCCACGGGACAGGAACTGTCTCGGTTTCCCCATGGTCCCTATTAAATCTATTCTCCTGCCCCCGGTGGGAAATTTGGACAAGGATGCACGACTTTTCTGCTCACTCTGAGGTAAAAGACACTGCCCATCACTCCTGCATCATAAAATACCATGTGCATTGAGAAATTAAAACTAAATTAAATGGGTCCCAAGGGTCTGTTTCAGAGCACACCTGGTCACACCAGGGAGGGCACGGAGGGCACGTGGCTGGCGGCCAAGGCCCCCAAGAGGGCTGTCGAAACCCTTATCACTGGGGCCATTTCCAGCCAGAGCCCTCGGGACACGGGCCGTTGAGCGAGTTCCCGAGGCCAGCCCCGCCCGCCACCTGCTGGGCAGTCTCTGAGACCGGCAGCCCCGCCACATCCCCCGCCTGTGTCCCCTGGAAGTACTGGCACATGTTCCACCCTGAAACCCTGAGCGGGTAGCAGTCTTCAGAATTCACCACTGGAGCAGGAGTCAGGCCCGGAGGTGACAGCCAGGACCAACTGAGAGTCACGGCAGAGCGCGCCAGACGTGGGCTGGGCGCTGGGAACCACGAGCCCCGAAGCAGGAGCTCCAAGGTGGACCGACGCCCGGACGAGGACACCCGGAAGCCATCCGAGGGACCCGGGCTCCGGGCTGTGTCCCAGGTCCCCTTTCTCGAGGATGTGAAATACCATCTACGGTGTATGAGTGTGACGAGTTATAAAAACTGCAAATAAACCCTGGAGACACATGTGCTAATTACACGTAACGATAACGACCACCGGCATTGACCGGGCCATCCCAGCAACCGTCGGGCTCAGAGACACCGTCCCGTGAGGTCAGAAGCCTCGCGAATCTAAAGGAAGCAGACCACACACCCGGGTTTTTAAACAAATCGGTGTTTGGATTTCTGGTGTCTCATGTCCGCTGGCTAAAAAAACCATTGGGGGAAATACTTTTTAGCCTTGCTCTCCCTACGCTAAAAAGGACGACGGGGTAAGAGCTTTGGACGTTAGAAGCTGTCGGTGGCTTTCGCCAGCCTGCCTCTCCCCACGAGGAGCTCCGGGTCAGGACGGAAGGCGACACGCCTTCCTCGCTCACGGAGCTGAGCGCGCCTCGGGGGTGTGGAACGGGGGACTGTTCCTGGGCTCTCCCCGATGGGCGACGTGCCGGCCCGAAGCGCTGCCGAAGCCCCCTAGGACCCCCCGCCCAAGGCTGCTGGGGTTTCAAACTCTGAGCCCGCTCAACTCCGCTTTCGCTGTCTGTGGTCCAGACTTAAGCAATAAACTTAGAAAGCTCCCCGAACGACCAGTTCGGATGGCTTTAAATGACAGAAGGAAACATGCATAAGATGAAAGCTGATTTCGAAATTAACCATTTAAAAGACAGATAGCAGTGAAAACGGGGAGCCGGGTCATGCCGTCCGCATAACGCTGAGCTCCGGCGTGGCCGCGGCTGCCGCGTGCCAGGTGCCTGGCTTTCAAAGGACTTAACGGGACGTGTGTTCTGGGCCGGCTCTGGCCACGTGACCAAATCGCACAGACCGGGCAGCAGGGGCGACAGGAAGCTCTGGAGGCGGCGAGGCCGAGGCCGAGGGCCGGCGGGGCTGGTGTCCGGGCGTGTAGAGAGCTGTCCGCTGTCGCCTCGCGAGGACGCCGATCCTGGCGGAGCAGGGCCCACGCTTACGGCCCTGTCTCGCCCACCGACGTCCCGACTCCAAGTGGGGCCAGGGCTTCAGCGCGCGGGTTTGCAGCAGACACAGCGCTGGAGGCCCGGGCCAACGAAGCGCCCCAGAGAAGGGGAGGGAGGGAAGAGCCGGGGGCTGTCCGCAGGCCCCGCGGCCACCTCTGCAACCTGCCGGCGGCCGGCGGTGCGTAAAGCTGTGCCGCTCCGGTCTGTTCCCACACCCGGCTCCCCTCGCACCTGGGACGTCCTCTGCAGGGGGAGACGGCCAGGGGCGGCTGGCGCCAGCGGAGCCGAGCTGGGCAGGAGCCCGGCGACCGTCTCGAAGGCGAGAGGGACTGGGTAGCGGGGGACGGTGACTTCCAGCCGGAGGAGAAAAGACGGAAGCCACGTGCACGAATAGCGCTCGGCAACAGAAAGCAACACGCTGTTGTCGCTATCCAGAACCACCTGGCTCGGCCTCCAGGGCCTCGTGCTGACCCAGAAAAGCCCATCGCAGAAGCTCGCACGCTGGGGGTCAACGCGTGCCACGTGCTTGAAAGGACAACGGTGCAGGGACGGACGTCAGTTGAGCGTCGGGGCGGGGGCGGTGAGGGAGTGGAGGCAGGGGACTGACCGTGAAGGGACGGCCCCGGGGAGGCCTCCACGGCGACGGGGCAACTCTGCATCTCGCGTCGTGCTCCCCGGATCCCCGCGTGGTAGAACGACCCGGAACAGGACACGCGCGTCGGGCCAACGCCGGCCTCCTGGGTTCGAGGTCGCGCTGCGATTCTGTAAGACGGAAGCGTGAGGGGAACCGGCGAGAGGCACACGGCACCCCTCTGTGCAGCTTTAACATGCCGTGACCCGCCCCCCCCCAAAAAAACATTCACAGGTTGAAGCCATACCCCCCAAGGCGATGCCAACAGCCTCTGGCAGGCGGCCTCTGGGAGGCGCAGCAGTGAGGCCAAGGCCCCCGGAACGGGGTCAGCCCCGTCGTAGACGGAGGGAGCGAGGTCTCTCGGGCCACGCGCACACGCAGGACAAGGCCGTGTCATCCCGCGGCGGGAAGGCGGCCCGAAGGCCCTCGCCGGAACCGGGCCACGCCGGCACCTCGGTCTTGGGCTTCCGGCCCCCAGAACCGTGGGAAATAAATGTCTGTTGTTTAAGCCACCGGCCTGTGGCGTTCTGTTGCAGTAGCTCAAGCCGACTGGGACCCTGCGACGATTTCAAAACAAAGAGCTGAAAAACAAGACAAACTCTAAGGGGAAAAGCCAGCGGCCCCCAAAAACAATCTCCGCGGAGTTGCAGAGGCAGGTAGCAGGTCTGCCGTGAGCCGTGAGCGTCGAAAATGAAGGGATGAGCGGAGTGAGAACCAAGTCAGAGGAGGAGGACGGGGGGCGGGGGGAGGGAGTCTGCTCTGAAAATCGGAACGACCTCGCTAAGCCACGGACACGAGGCCTGACTCTCATCGGCCACGCGACAGCGACCCCGACTTTCAAAGCAGTCGAGGTGATCCAAGAAAGCTTCGCGGAGGGGAGGGGGGTGTCTGCGCTGAGCCCCATACACAGACCTCTAGCTGGCGTGAGGAAGCAGGGTGGCTGCCCCAGACATCCAGGGGACCGGCGGCTTCCCCGGGTTTCGGGTTTGGACCCTCCAACCCCTTAGCGCCCTGACGTGCATGATTTAGGTCGGGGGAGCGTCCAGGGCTGTGTCCTGTCCTGGCCAAGGTTCGCTCAACCTCATGGGGGAAATCACAGGAGGGGCCACAGTGCAGGCAGGAAAATCTCCACGGAACAGGCCGGAGGCAACTAGAGCCGACCCAAACGCGGTCACCCCTGCCCAGCGGGCTGGCGGGGCAGGGTCAGGGGTGGCTCACCGCGGACCCCGAGTGACCCTTCCCTGTGGCAAGGCCAGAAGCCCCAGAAGGCAGCTTTGTAAGAAACCAGACTCGATGAATGAGCAGTTGGCCACACGGCAAACTGGTCACCCGTGCTGTTGGGTTTCACGACCGGGAGTTGGTGCGCGTGTGTCCGTGGTGTTGTTCCATGGGGCCCTCAGCACAGCTCTGAGAGGGGGACACTTCTCTCACGTGCCAGGTGGGGATGCACCTCAGACAGTCCCGTTGAAAACACAGGGCAAAG
>NW_011889393.1:95951-100874 GCF_000151845.1 Pteropus vampyrus
AACCCTGTTTATCCTGTGCACGCCTGGAATGGGGCAGGGAAAGCCCCGAATCGGTTTTCATGGGAATGATTCACAATAAACGTAGCTTGTAACTGGGGATGTACAAAGCCGTTCATTCCGACCGGCCGGAGATGCACGGGACGGAGGGACGTGGAAAGTGGGAGAGTCTCCCGGCTCTGGGTAGTTGTCCACATAGACAGTGAACTTAGAGTCCAAAAAGACAAAATCGAGGCGCGCCTGCCGGAAAAAGCCTTCCCGTCCACCCGTTTCCAGTCGATTCCAGGACCGGTGGCGGTCACTCACTGCCATCCTCCCACATGATAACGAGAACAGAAATAAAGTGCATAATTCCTCTAAGAGAAAAGAAAACCAGCCCCTCGATACGCCATCGCTGATGATTCGATGGCTCATTAGTCTCTGTAGGCGTCACTCAAGATAAAGACCCATGTATGCTACCTACACCTCATCTAGTGAGAATTCTAGCCATCCGTGCTAGGATGGAGTATCTGTGCCGTGTGTGTATTTTGATCAGTTGCTGTGACTTAATGATGAAGAGGTGGATATGTGAACGTGGAATAAAAGAAAGATGCCTTTTCACAGTTTAATTCCCTGCTTGTCCCCCAACGACTTGGTTCTGACATGGTTATCGTCAAAAAGTAGCTAGCATTCAGTTGATGTTCCAAATTTGGGGGAATCATTAAAACTCCCAAAATGGGTGAGAAACTTAGATAATCCTGAGTCATCGGTATTCTGTTCCCCCCTCCTTAGCCGCTAGAGTTCTTGAAGGAGTGGTGTGTGCGTGGGCCTCTACCTCTCAACGCCCCAACCCCGCTCCGCCCTCCAGCCTCTCTCCTCCGCCGCCCCCCTAACAGGCTGCCTCCTTGCCGGCCCCGTCTTCCCCGCTTTCTGCAGCTCTTAACCCCAGGAAAGATCTTCAACTTGATCTCGGGCCCCCAGATGCTCCGCACAGCACCTTCCCCTTCCACTCTCACCACCTCTGACCACCCTGCTGGCTGGCCCCTCCTTCCTCTTTCCCCTCCAAATCGCTTCCAAGGCCCCCTCCCCACGACCTTTATTTTCCCTTCGTGGTCTCCCTCTACCTGTCTTCGAGGCCCCCTCGGTGCGGCTCATCTCCAGGCTTCACACAGGCTCCATTAACCACCTTCTTATGATCTTGATGTCTCGTGTGCTTTCTAGTTCTGTTACTGGCACCGTCACAGGCCAGTCACCCAGGCTCGGAACCTGAGTCACCGGTTACTGGTTGACTATCCCCTCTCTCGTTTTTTTTTTTTAAACAAAATCATCATGATTCTGCTTCTGCAGTCTCTCCAAAATACATCCTCGTCTCTACTCTTTCCTGCTAATATGTCTGGATCGATCTCCCCATCTGAAGTCTCCCTCTCCATTCTACGTTATATACAGGACGTATAAACTTTAGGGTAGAAACTTTTCATATACACGCTTGAGTGCCTGGGGGCCTGCAAATTAAACTGACGAAAGACAGATTAGCGAGAGGAGCATGCTTTCATTCATATAGACAACGCACATTCGTGGGGGAACACTTGGCAAGGAGTGGTTAGAGCTCGGGGCTGAAATACCTAACTTAGCATGAAGAACAGAAGGAAGAGAAAAGGCTCCTATGGGAAGAACAAATAGGTTTCTTTAGGAAAGACAAGTGGGGTTTCGGGAGTACAAAGAGGAGATAAGAAAGTTTGTCACAATGTTTGTCCGTACAGGTACAGGCGGTCTTTCCCAGAGCCGCAAAGCTCCCCCAGACAAGATTTGCAGGACGTGGCTTACTCAGGCTCAGACCTGCCCCAAAGGAGGAAATCATGGCGGCTCATTTCTCAGAGGTTTTGCTTTTAGTCAGACAAGAAACATTCCGAGGCGGCCTCTTTTGGCATCTGTTGAATCTTAAATGTCGTTAGCTTAAAATAATCCTTATTCTTTATGAAATATAAAAATACTGCTTTCACCGATCAAAGGTTTATCCCATCACACCCATGTTGAAAACCCTATGTGACCGTCACTGGCTAAAACCCATTGAGGACGGCCCGCCCGGCGCCCCGACCACCCCTCCACCTTCACCTCCCATGCCCGCCTTTCGCTCACCTGTGCCCCAGTCCACCCAAACTGCTTACCTCTGCCAGGACACGCCCACCATCGTTTCCCCCTGCCGGGTCTCCCCAATGCTAGCTTTTCTGCCTAGAGTGGCCCATTTCCTCGTGTTCAACGTCTTCCTGTCCCTCAAGATCCAGTTCAGCTGACGGGCCCGCCATGGGGTGTCATCTCCCTCTGCTCTGTGTGTCTCATCTCTCCAAGTTCCCGTCACGTCTCTGTGCTTCAAGGGACACTCAGCCTTTCCTATCAAGCTACAGAAGGGTGTGCATTGCCTCCCTTTCTAGGCTGCAAGCCCCTGGGGGCAGGATCTCTGCCCAGTTTGACTTTACGCTCCCCACGGTTCCTCCTCGGTATGTAAGTGCTCGAAAGAGCTCCTGGGGAAATGAGTCAATAAACAAAGGCACTGAGCAGCGTTTGAATGGCAGCCCCTCGCAAGGGACGTCCACTGGGAACCTGCGAATGTGACCGCGTTTGGAAAAAGGGTCTTTGCTGGTGTCAGTGAGTTAACGTTTATCCTAAAGGCAGCCTGAATGAAAACAATTCTAACGCTCTCTTTAAAGCCACACTCCTGTGCTTCCTTCTAAATCACTGCAGGAAGAGATCAGAAAACCACTCGGTCTGTTACTCATCAGCCATATTTCTGCCCTCCAATCAGAAAATCATTCGGATACTTATTGTGCACCTACTATGTGCCTGAAAGCACCTGCCTTGTCTTCAGGATCCACCCAAAGAACTTTGTGAATTTTCCTCCCTACTCCCTAGTCCATCTAAGATGGGTGCTACTCAAAACAACAGCCACAGTTTGGTGCCTGCGGTTGTCAGAAACGTGATTCTTTTATCCACGTTTCTCCCACAGACTGAAAACTTTTTTCTTACGTGGAGACAGTATGCCTCGCGCAAGCCCCTGAAGCTATCTCTAGGGCTGGTCTGGCCGCCTCCCTCTGCAGAGCACCCTCTGCTCCGAGTCCAGACCGAGGCAGAAGCGTTTCTACTATCTTCCAGGCAAGGCGGTGGATTCGCCCGCAGTCAGAACCAGCTGTACCTGCCCTGGTGACAGCCTCTCGTGCTGTTGCGAAGACTGCACACGTGGGGGTGGCCTTCCTGGCACAGTAAGCAAAGCGGAGGACCAGTGGGGGCACGTGGAGTAACAGAGAAGCAGAGACCGAGCAGGACTTGAGAGCAGATGTCCAGTGTCGCACACACACAGGTGACGACTTAGAGCATCATCGAAACTGTGCCCACAAAGCACGAGAGCCTCAGAGCATGAACGCCAGAGGAATAAGTGGGAAAAAAAATAATAATTAAAAGAAAAAGAGCTTCCTGCCAACCTGGAAGCGAATTCTCTGGAGCGAAGCTTTCTACATAGGACGTCAGCAGGGCAGAGGCCCGGGGGGCCCGAGCCTCGTCCCCCACCCCCGACAAAGGTGACGACTTAACCACTACCCGCGGAGCCAGGTCGCTCCGGGAGAGCTCCAGAGGAAATTGAGAAGCTGCGACAACCCAGTGGGGGGCAAAGCCCGAGGCCGGCCACACAGAAAGTTACAGCAAGAGTTCTACCTGCGTCACCCCATCTTTGAGACTGGCACAGCACAGCACCCAGAGGACTCCCCTTGGCCCCGACTCCCCATGCAGAGAAGGAGAACAGGAGGGCCCAGCAGCCCACTCCACTGCTGCAGACACCCCGGGAAGGGCTCAGTATCCATAAGGAACTCATACGACTCAACAGCAAACGTAATATAAAAAAACGCATAAAATAATAAAAAAGTAAAATCCCAATTAAAAAATGAGCAAAGGACCAGAACAGACATTTTTGCAAAAGAAGTCAATACGAATGGCCATCGGGTACATGAAAAGGTGCTCACTGTCGCTCATCATCATCATCAGTGAGACGCCAGCTCACAGCAGTCAGAGAGGCCCCTGCCGAGGGGTCTTCACGACCCACCTCCTCGCTTCTGCGACAATTTAGAGCGAGAAAAGGATTCCAAACCTCCCGGGCAGAGCTTTGGCCTGGAAAAGGGAAGTCGGGTAAAGAACCAGCACGCATTAAGCATCTTACGTGCCAGGAGGAGAGGAGGTACGCACAGGAACCCCGCGAGTTTACACGCGGGGCGAAGTCACACAGCTCATAGTGAGCCAAGGCAGACTTGAGCCCGCGGCTCCTTAATGACGCTACAATGTTTATCTCGACAACATGCTTTCCCGATTCTCCCTCTTTTGAGACTAAACCGTACCTGTCCTTCCCACGAGGGGCCATTGCCATGCCACATGTCAGCGCTCCTTGACGGAACCTACCCCGCCCCCTTCGCAGCACATGGAAGAGCCCTCGCCGCCCCCCGGGGGCTCACGATTTCACGAGCTCGCCCTCTCCAGCACCTTCTTCTGTTTGTCACCGCTGGGCGGTGGTAAAGTAGGACCGGCAAGCGCCATGTCACTCACTCCTCCCTCGAGCTTCTTTACCCAAAATCTTCACGAGTCAGTCTACGTCCAGAGGCCGCGGCCACGAGACAGCGTCGAGCCCACCTTGTCTTGCCCTCCTTCCTGGCTGGCGAGGCGAGCACAAGCGAGTCCTTCGAGAACAGAGCGACTTACAGAACGGAGGTGAGGACAGGTGAGGCCTCCCCGCCCCATGTCACAGAGGGAACGACAGTGCTCACAGTCCTGCTGCTGGCCGGGGAGGAAGCCACACAGCACCAGCCAGAAGACAGCGCCCTTGGCGCATGCACGGGGTGCTGACGGAGACCCCGGGATTCAGAACACGTCTGGGACGGACCCAGCAAGGACCCCACGAGACAGAGCAGCAGC
>NW_011889393.1:102319-104920 GCF_000151845.1 Pteropus vampyrus
CCTGCCCACCTGCCCGATGTGTGTTCCCACCCTACAACTTTGACTCATTTCCTCCCGCCAGCCCCAGAGGGCCTTCCACGCCTATGGGGGTGAGCAGCCCACACCCAGCCCGCCCGAGGCCCAGCTGTCACTCTAAACTCCCCCCTCCTGGCTTTGCCCTTTAAAACCGCAGCCCAGAGGCGCCTGAGGGTGGGCAGGCAAGCCCCGAGGGTGTTTCTATACAGCTCCCAGCTCGGCTCAGCCAGGAAAGCTCCTCGGAGGGCTGAGAACCACTCCCACATGGGGCTGTCCACAGTGGGTGACAGCCCTCCGGGGAGACAGGAAATGAACACCCTAGCAGGGAACCAGCTTCCTGCCTCTCAGCTCTCTGCCTTGTACATCACTTCTGCTGCCGATGGAGCTTTGGCAGCAAAATGCACCGGACGTGCACGGTGACCCGGGGAGGGCGGAGGCGGACGGGCCGAGAGACCACGCTGGCTACAAGGCCGTCCCTGCGGAGCCTGCCCGCCTGGGCCCACGACGGCCATCATCCCCGGGCTCTGTTAAGAGAACCCGACTTTGAGGAAGTTGGTGGCACCCGACGGACCTCTGAGGGGCCAGCGCACGTGGGGTTCACACCGACCGCACCCTGAGCATCCCAGGCCTCTCTCAGTTTCTCAGTGTCCTCTGGCGAGAGACCATTATCAGTAAATTTTATCAATCTAAGAATTTTTCACGCTCGAAGACTGATTCTACCGGACAGATTTTAGAGGTGCACCTTTTCGTTTCTTT
The DNA here is from genome assembly GCF_000151845.1 of Pteropus vampyrus. Taxonomy (NCBI): domain Eukaryota; kingdom Metazoa; phylum Chordata; class Mammalia; order Chiroptera; family Pteropodidae; genus Pteropus; species Pteropus vampyrus. The sequence goes on from NW_011889393.1 coordinate 103,091, forward strand.
CTAATAAACCCAAAATTTCTCTGAATTCACACGTGGCCCTTGAAATGCCAACCGCGGCGTGTCGTCAATTTAAAAACAGAGATGTTGTTAGAAAAAGCGCTTACAGAATCTCCCTGTTAAGTGCTGGTAGTAGCGACCACACGGCTCTTGGTTTTTCTGCTGTGACGGGCTCTGAGAAGCTCTGGCTGTCTGACCGAAGAGATAGATCTGAAAAACGAGAGGAGACTCTAAGCCCGCAGAGCCTCCTCAAATCTCACATTCCAAAACACCAACAGATGAATGACATCCACCCAAGGGAAAGTACAAACTAGCTTTGGACCTTTGGACGGCACCCGTGGTCACGTGGAGCTGCCTCTCCTCCTACCCCAGGGACAAGACACCCCTCACTGCAGCCATGGAAACTGTGCTGGAGCATTTTCCTGAGATGTCCTTTGTTGTATAGTAAAGTGGAGACCTCTAGTGCCCAAAATTGTAATTCCTCCGAGAATAAATGGTACCCTTGGTGTTCCCAGTGGCGAATTCATCAGGAGGAAAGTCGATCCTACTGGCAGGGTTTGGTCCCAAAGTGGCTGCATCCCAGAGTAGAAAAAAATAAGAATCTGTGTCCTTTACGCTCATTATGTGTCCCCTCAACCATATCAAGAATCCCAATTGCTTTCCCGTGGTGAATGTGCCAAGGGGCCTATAAACTTGTCCAATCTTTCCTCAAAAGAGAAAAATGTTAGACAGTTGTCAGCAGAGAGGCTGCATCCACACCGTGGCCCCACCGACCCCACAATCGCACATGGAAATACACAGGCCCGGGCTTCTCACCCTACAGGGGATTTTACGGATGGCGGCGACCAAGCCTCGGCAGCAGGTTTGCGGTATGATCTGTTACGTCCCCTCGCCATGGGCTTGCGATCGGGCCTTCAGCTTCTTGACCTAAATGAGGGCTCGGTGAGTGAGCCAAAATTTCTTGCAAATTGGGAGCACAGGTGTCTCGATGTATTTTCCTGGGTTCACGATTTTTCTTTCTCACCGATGGGGAGACATCCTGGGGCAGCTGTGTTCACGTTCTCCTACGTGGGATTCTCTGAGCTTACCGCATCTGGGGCTTTAAAGTTTTCATCATCTCTGTAAAAACTGGGGGTTGTTATTTCTTTATTTATTTCCATTTTCTTCCTTAGGGGACTCCAAGAGCATGTGGGTTGGACCCTTTCAAGTGATCCAGCAGTTCACACTGATGTCCTGTTGTTATGGGGGTGGAGTGGGGTCGGGCCTGGTGACCTTCCTCTCGGGTGATTTCTATGGCTCCCTCTTCAGGTTTATAGATCTTCCCTTCTGCGACTTCCAATCCGCCATGAATCTCAATCAGCGTATTGTTCGTGCCAGACGCTGCAGCTTCCACCCCTCCAAATTCGCTTTCGTTTCCCGAAGCCCCTTCCGTGTCCGTTCGTCACGTGTTCACTGTTTCCTCCAGCTTGTTGACCTTACAGAACGCGGTCACAGTAACGCATGCCGTGTCCTTGCCTACTGCTTTTATCGATGTCATGTGTGGATCAGTTTGGATTAAGTGGTTTTTCTCCTCCTCACAACGGGATTTATTTTCCTGTTTCTTTGTATGTATCAGACATTGAAATTTTTTTTTGGGGGGGTGGTATTTTTGTACTCCTAAAAAGATCTTCGAGCTTTGCTCCGTGCTATGGTGAACCTTTCCAATCGCACTCTGAGCTCTGACAGACAAGGCTGGAAGACGTTTAGCCCAAAGCTGGTGTCGCCACCCTGCGGGGCGAGACCCCTCTGCGCTCTGCCACCGCTGCCCCGTGGAGCACGAGGCCCCCCACTCTG
>NW_011889393.1:104970-105315 GCF_000151845.1 Pteropus vampyrus
CAGTAATTCTGGTGGCTCGTCACGAGAGGGCGCCAGAGGAGCGGGAGAGAGGCGGCAGCGCCCGTCCCCGTGACGGACAGCGCCGGCTCGGCCTGGGGCTGAGGGGGGTGCATTCTGCTGACCGCGGGGCGAGATCAAAAATCAAAAGAGCTGGATTCCTCCGCTTCGCCTTTAATGCAAAACGCGTACCCTAACTTCAATCTGCGTGATCCAGATACTTCTCAATAGGAAAAAAGCTGCTTGTCATCGGGCCACTCAGAATGACTGGATCCAAGTCACAGGGGTCCCAGGCCGCCCGGTGGGAGCTCTGTGCAGACCGTGTCACCGTCAGGGAACCGTGGGGGG
>NW_011889393.1:106346-106785 GCF_000151845.1 Pteropus vampyrus
GGCAAAGACCACCACGGGTGTAAATCCGGTCACTCCTCTGGACCATGTGTTTGCTTCCCACGTCCCACAGTTCCCCCAGGGGGGTCCAGAGAGAAGGGACCCAGGCCGCTGCTGCTCTGAGCACCTGCCCTCCTCGAAGGGCTCTCGCTGAGCGGGAGCTCATCTGTTCTGGACTTTGTAAATGAATGAGTAAAAAATGCTTCCACATAGGAAAACCAGACGATTTAACTCTCAAAATAAGTCTTTTTTCTTTTTTTTCTTTTTTTTTTTTTCCTGAAAGGGGGCACTTTTAGCAATGACTCCAGGAAATGAGTCTAAAGCAGGACTGTCCCAGGCCAATGGGACATGGGGCACACGGTCACTTTACTTACGTGGCACTTTCTATGTGGTGGGCACTGCCCCGAATGTACTATACGATTAACTCGTTTAATGCTCACAA
>NW_011889393.1:106994-109096 GCF_000151845.1 Pteropus vampyrus
GTAATCGGCAAGATCCAAAATGGGCGATTCCACAAGACACAGGTTTTCTTCAGTAAATAAATGGCGAGGAAAGTGGGGTGAGGTAAAACTATAGATTTAAGAAGACTTGAAAGACATCGATTGATAACAGTGTGCGGACCTTACATTGATCCTAATTTTTCTAAAAAAAAACTTAAAAAAAAATACAAACACAAATGACATGAGCCATTGGAAATTTGAATACTAAAATCTGATGGTATCGAGAATTAGTGTTCATCTTTTCGGTGTGAAAATGGTATTGTGGTTTTTTTTGTTTTTTTTTTTTTTTTAGATATACATATATTTTATGTATTTAGAGATACAATGAAATGATACGATTTGCTTCAAAATAATACCAGTGGGAACATACGAAACCAGACTGGCCATGAGCTGGTAATTATTGAACCCGGATGACAAGTACGAGGAGATTCATTATGCCAGTCAATATTTGTGTATGGTTGGAATTCTCCAGGTAATAAAAAGTTGCGTAAAGTCGACAACTGTGGATAGCATATTCATTCAGTGAAGTATAAATCCAACCGTTCAAATTAATGACTTCCGGTTCATGCACTGGCACGTTCGAATCGCAACGCATGAAGTTGAGTCAAAGAACTATGTCACGGGTGAACGTATACGCTCTGACTCCACGTGTATGAAGCTCAGAAACAGAAGTGAAAGAAGCAAAAAAATGATGTAAAAAAAATAAAGGAAAGGAAAATTAAAACAGAGAGTGGTCACCTCTGAGAGATTCGTGATTCGGGTACCAGAAGGCATGATAATTGTTTTTGACAGGAGTATCTGTAAGCTGTACTGTGCTGCTCCCTGAATTAAAATGCAGTTAGTCATCAGAGTGCAGATATTTCCAAGGGAACCGTAAGTTATGTCTACAGGGAAGATCACTGACTGAAGAGCTTCTACCTCCGAAATGTAGCAAGTGCTGCAGCGGAGACTCCCACCTGTTCTCCAAATCCTGTCTCCTCAGTCCCGAGCACACAACTGGATTTCACAGCCTCCCTGCAGTCAGATGAGCCCACGCACCTACATTCTTCCAGCCAACGGAGTGTGCGAGAAAATAATGCAAGCTACTTTCAGGCCAGCCCATAACGAGCCCCACGGTCCTTTTTTCTGTCTACAAACGGGACGTTGACATCTAGGGCTACCATGGAAGCCGCCCACTGAACGGGCAGGGCCCCATCAGCCTGGCTCCTGGGAGACTGCGTGGAGCAGAACCTCCCATCCACCCAACTCTCCACCAAGAACAGCCATTTTGAACTTAACATGAGCAAAACATGAAGTTCTACTGTGTTGGCGCTGAGTCACGAGTCCCTTACAGCAGCTGGCACTGAGTGACTCATGCGAGACCCACACCGAGACGCCTCCAACAAAGCCTCACGGAGCTTGCAGTCTGGTAAAGTGGAAAGGTGAATATGTAGTTAGTGCTCTGTAGACGAGGAGGAGGGAGGAAGGAGGAGGGAGAAGGGAGGAGGAGGACGAGGGATTTACAAGAAGGAATCACAAAAGGAACAGATTTTCAGGTAGGAGGTCAGAGAAAGTTTCTCTAAGGAAGTGACATGCAAACTGAGACTTGATGAATAAGTAGGCATTCATCAGACCAGAACCAGAAGGGAAGAGCTTGTTCAGCTGAAGAAACGGTGAATGTGAAAGGGACTGACAGAGGAAAGAAGTCGGCACACCGAAGAATCTGGAAGAAGGCCAGGGTGGCTGGGGTGTGAGTTACGGACGCAGCTCAGGCACAGCATGTAGGCGCTGTCAGGCATGACTAAGCTAACAGCGCCTCTGCTTGCAATGGGAAGCTGCTGAACGTTTCAACGTGGGAGTGACGCGATCGGATTTATATGCATCAATAATAAACGATCGCTCCAGGGTGTGGCCCACTGTGCGGCTGAGAGATCTAATGACAGGAGGACTAAAAAGGGACAATGAGATTAGGCACCTCTGAGGTCGCTGGAGACTGGCAGAGAAGTTTTCACGGAAGGATGCAGAGAGGGGCCAGGCTGGACTAGGCGGAAGAATAGACAGGCATAAGAGAACAAAATTTACATGGACGGAAGCTTCAAGGCGCT
>NW_011889393.1:109146-111347 GCF_000151845.1 Pteropus vampyrus
GGGAGATGAGAGAGACAGTCAGCAATAAGCCCAGTAAGTAACCCAATGCCACGGCATAGGAACACGTGAGAGGGCCGTGGATGGGCGAGGCTGGGGGTGCAGGATGGGGAAACGAGGGTGCAGACAGAACATGCCGAACTGCCCGACATCTCCAGCCGGGAGCAACAGAGCCGGGGCCCAGCTGAGGTGATGTCCCCAGTTCCCGCTTTTAACCGAGGTGCTGTTTTCCCATTTGGTTTTCTGTGCACGCAGCCTTGCTCCGAAGTCAAGCCCATCTCCTCCGCCAGTCGTGGAGAGGTGCACCCAAATCCGGTGATCTTTTTTGTCACCAACTCGGTGTCAGCTGCCACACTGACCGAGACACGATCGGGGCCACAGTGGACCGCACGCTGGGCTCCCACCGAAACGCAGCCCCTCCCCTGCCTGGAGGGGTCGGGGTTCACGCGTCTGGGGGAGTGGCCTGAGAAGCCCCCCCGACAGGGGGAAACATGACCCGGCAGGAAGGACCAGGCCCCCTCAGAGACTGGACCGCTTGAGCCAGCACCGGCGCCCAGGCCTTCTCAAGCCGCTGAGACCACATGATGCTGAACTTCTTCTGTGCCCACCCCCACCCCGCCTCCCCACCCTGCTCTGCCTTCTTGCCCTTCCTCATCTTGTGACTCTGGCAGAACTCCAGGGTGGTTATTCAACCTGTCTCAAGACACCCGTGGGCCAAAACAGAAAGAAAGGGCAATTGCCGGCTTCAGGGCAAAGCTGACTGCCAAGAGAACAGTCAGATGCCTGAGGCTGAACAGTGAACACAAAAGAATGGATAATGTGGCAGTCGGCCCGCAGAAAGAGGCGAAGCTATGCTCAGCCTTCTGAGTCTGCCCTTCCCAGGTTAGATGCCCCAGCCACTAGCCTCAAAAGCCATCACGGCAAACGTTTGCTGACGGCCTGCTACATGCAAGGCGCTGTGCTCTCACGTATCTGCTTGTGCGGACACTGTAGCTTTCACACAAATCTCTTTCTCTAGGCTTCCTTTTCACATCTATAAAGTGATGGAGTTTGAGCTGACGATGTCTAGAAAGTCAGCCATCAAATTCGGACCAGTTCCTTGCTAGCCTGCGAGCGTTCTGAATACGGAGACTGTGCACCCATCACCTTCCCCTCGCCAGCTTCCAGCACAGGCCGTGACAACCCGAAGGTGCTGGTCAACGTCCGTGGAGTAAGCCAGACTTCTGGGATAAGACTCCTCAAGGTCTCCACCACCAGCCACAGACTGACTCACGTGCCCGTTACAAATGCATGAGAAAATGTCTTAGAAATTTCTTATTGTTGAACGCTTGGCATGGAAAAGCTTTTGGCCTCCGCAAAAGAATATCAACTGATGTCTGAAAACCTTTCGAAATCTAAAAGTGTCTATAAATACACAAACTGTGTGACAAACAACATTTTGTTTAAAAATAGGCACCATTTTTTGAAGAACTAAGTTAGAGGACTTACATAGCCTGATTTCAAAACTTACTACGAAGCTACAATAATCAAACGGTGTGGTGCTGGCTTACGAAGGGACAGATAAGACAATGGAAGAGAGAATTCAGAAATAAGCCCTTAGAGTGGCCACCGATTTTCAACAAAGGGTCAAAGTAATTCAATGGAGTAAGATTAGTCTTTTCAACACATGGTGCTGGGAACGGAATAGCCTCATGCGACCCCTACCTCATACCACAGAAAAAAACTAACTCAAAATGGACCTAAATGAAAGAAATAAAACTGTAAGATTCAAGAAAAAAAACATGGGAATAGATCTTCGTGATTTCTTAGACGCGGCACCAAAAAACACAGATGATAAAAGAAAAAAATTGATAAATTGGACTTCGTCGAAATTAAAAATGTTCGTCCTTCAAACAACATCATCAAGAAAGTAAAAGACAACCAACACACTCAGAGAAGATATCTGCAACTCATATGTCCATAAGAGCTTATTGCCAGAAAATAAAAATAACTCTAATAACCCAACAACAACAACAAAGATAAATAATCCAACTTAAACTTGGGCAAAGGATTTGAAAAGACAATTTTCTAAAAAAGAAAGTATGCAGACAAGTATGCAATAAGCACATGAAAAGATGCTCAATCACTATAGAAATACGAATAAAACCACGATGAGATGCTACTTCACCCCCACGGGGTTGGCTGAAGTTAAAAAGATGGATGTT
>NW_011889393.1:111483-112479 GCF_000151845.1 Pteropus vampyrus
TGTCGCCCATTTCCGCATTAATGGGCATTCGGCTTCTTTCCAGGTAGTGGCTGCTACCAACGACGTGGTAAGAAATAGCCTTGTGTATCTGCTTTTATTTCCAAGGGACGGATATTCGGAGGAGGAAGTGCCTGGTGGAACGTCCGTTGCCACTTTGCTTTCCAAAAAGGCACTGAGCGATTCCGACGATGACGGAGAACGTGCTACCGTGACAGCACAGTTCTGTGAGGCACCGCCGGGCTGGTGGGGACGGGGCGGGGTGGCTCGCTGTCGCTGGCACGGTCCGCAGCCCCCCGTGGCGTGGACTTCTTGTCCACTCAGACTCGATCTTCTAGGATATTTTCTATTCGTATCATTTGTCCGTTTTTCTACGGGGTCATTCTGCCTCTTCCGTTTGGCTTTACTCCATTTATCAGAAGCTTTTTAGTTACACTTCCTTTTTCCAAACTGAAGTTTTAACTTTATGCATCAAATGCGTCTTTTTTTTTTTTTTCATAAATTCTAGGTTTCCAGTTTTGATTAGAAAAACGTCAATAGACCTATATTCATGTACAGGTCTGTTTAGGGTGATGGGAGTATGGAAAATATGAAAAGACACGATTAAACTGATAACACAAGGAATGAGAGATCCTGACGTGAGGCAAAGGGTAGCCACAAAAGTAATGCAAAGTCCTACCCTAAGATAAAACATGGATACGACCACTCGGATACAGTCATACATATTTCATTCACATACGTACATATATGTGTGTGTATATATTGGGGGGATGGTGGATTTAAAGTAATTATGAAAATAAATGAAACACACAAAAAAATCTGAAACAAAGTTTAGGCAATGCATTGATCCGTCGGGCAATTTCTATCAAAACTAGAGTAGAATTCAGCTTTTTGGCACATGATGTATTTTTGTCCATCACCGCTAAAGGCAACTTCGGTTGCTTGGTTAAGCTGGTGATCGGCCAGGGTTCCCATTGCAAATTCCCTTTCTCCTTTATT
>NW_011889393.1:112529-114256 GCF_000151845.1 Pteropus vampyrus
ATTTATGTGTCTGAGAAGGCAGGTTCCCCCGGCCCCCATGCTCTTCACAGGAAGGGTGACGTGCTGCTCGCTGAAGCTGTTACACGAAAAGCTCATTCCTTGGCAGGCCTCTCCCACATTTGTAGATATTTTGTGTTCTAATTCTTTCCCCCTCTTCTCTAGGAGATAAATGGCAAATTAGAAAAATGACCCGCCTACTTCAAGGCCCCAGGCCACCGGCGGTGGATCGTTCGCCCTATGAATCAGCAAGGAGACCGAAGACAACACATCTTATCTGGAGACTCGGCCTCCGGCTCAGGGCGTGTGAAAGTCAGAACCACTCAAGTCTGTGCTAAATCCTACTACGAAGATAAGGGTAGACCGAAAGGCACCTCCGCGGGTAAACTAATCAGACTTTCGCCTTCCTACCCAAATGGCAGGGCCAGGGTCTTTCTTACTGGCATTCTAAGAAATCCTTTCTGCTTGCATGTTAGTATCTGGGGAATAAACACTAGAGACGTGGACGGGGGTCAGTGGGTCATTAGGAAACAATCACAGATGACCAGACAACGGACAAAAATCTTTAAAAAGATAAGTAGAGCCCGAAGGAAACAAGCAGAAAAAGCGCTTTAGAGAAAACAGACCTGATGTATTGAAGGGGAAATAAGCTTCCAAAAGAGAAGCCGTGACTCAGCTTCAGAGAGCCCGAACGAGAAACCGGACGGCATAAAACTCACGCTCAAGGAAGAGGAAAGGCACCCTCGAAAATTAACAAAAGGATCGCGGGGCTGAAACCCAACAGAAGAGTTAGAACAGAAAATGGAGCAACTATCCTATGAAGGAGAGCAAATAAAATAGATGAATAACAGGTAAGAAAAGAAAATCCGGGAATCGGTCCGGTGGGTCCCTCACCTGAAGGGCAGGAAGGCAGAGAGCGAGGAGGGAGAGCGCAGGGGAGGCCATCATCGCTGAGGTGACCCCACAACGTGACCACCGCCCCGCCAGCCAGCTGCCTTCACGGGAGCCTGTGGGCGACGCCGAGTCAAAGGTCCCAGCTAAACCACCACCCGGACCCCAGACACAGTGAGATCAATGTTTATGGCTGAAGCTGCTAAAGTTTGGGGTCACTGGTTATCCAAAAATCGATAACTAATACAATACACAACAGGACTCGGCACGTATGCGGACGGAGTAAACGCTAAAAATTAATCTGGCCAGAACGTGCGAGGATACAGCGTCAGAAAGCCCGGCGGGAGCTGAAGCCTGAGCTTCCACAGACGGACGTCGAAAAAGGCACTGAAGAGGCAAAAACACGAAGCAGTAAAAGGGACCATCTCTCTGCGGGACAGAGAAGGGGGCCTGGGCAGTGCTGTGCCCGGACTAACTATTCGACTCTGTAATCTCGGTGCACGGATAACTCGGATAAAAATTTAAGCTTCAGGAGATTTGCTCACCACACAATTCAGATACGTTTCTCCTTGTAAACGCGTCCAAGTTCCTTTCACTGTCTTCACGGAGTGGAGGGGCTTGGGCGACTCGCCTCCAAGATTCCGCCCTAACGTCACGTCCTTCAACCTTCTCTGGCTTTTACAATCGCAGACTTTCCCGCTCTGCATCAGAGTCTGTTTCCCTCAAAACCCTAATCCTTTCCGTTCTTTCTTTTTTTTTTTCCCTTTTCCTTGCCTTTGTGTGCGCACGCTCCACCCTGGGCCCTTCGCATCGTTCCTTTCTTCCTAAGGAAAAGGGAA
>NW_011889393.1:114306-115288 GCF_000151845.1 Pteropus vampyrus
TATTTTTGTCCATCACCGCTAAAGGCAACTTCGGTTGCTTGGTTAAGCTGGTGATCGGCCAGGGTTCCCATTGCAAATTCCCTTTCTCCTTTATTGGTCATATTCATCTGCGCATTCGCTGATGCATCGATTTACATCCTGGGTCCTTATTTTATCTTATGGATTACACTCCTTCATGGTAGTTACTTATGCTAATGCCCAGATTGCCCAGAGCTCCTGTAAGCTTCTGTTTTCTTCGGCCATGTCATTCTCTGGACACTTTCTTACTTTCCGCTGAACGAGGTGCTGCAGACTCATCATACACTCTTGTTCAGCCATTTTTCCAAAGAGCCCTGGTTCCCTTTAGTAGCGAATGGTATTTAGAAACCCAGACCTGGGAGCTGCGTACATTGTTGCTGGGGTGTCGATATTTTAGAATTTCTCAGAGGATAGAGCGAGGAAACATATCACGTTAATAAAAGCGTGTGCAAATAAATATTTCAATATCTACCTATGTATGTATTAAAAACCAAAAGTTTATAATGACATTTCCTATTCTGACCCAGTCCCCCAGTGAGCGATGAGAAAAAGAGGCTTCTAGTTACAAATAAGGAGAACTTTCTTCTTCTCTATCTGTAACTAGTTCCCTATCTCACACTATACACAAAAACAACTGCAGGAGAATTAAACATTTGCATGAACTATTTTTTGAACTGTCAAAAGAGCATATTGTAGAATATCTGTATGTCTTAAAAGTGAGACAGGATTCCTTAAACACCACGTACACAAGGCAAAATAAGCCATAAAGGAAAAAAAAAATTTAATTTGACTATATTAAAATGTAAAACTTTTTTATGAAAAAAAAAAGCCATTTTAAAAGTAAAAAGACAAGCCATATATTGGGGGGAAAAAGTGTATATCCACTGAAAATTTCTTATCCATCAGTAAAGAACTCATACAAATAAGTAAGAAAAAGCTTCCAAATCAGTAGGAAAATTAGAAC
>NW_011889393.1:115338-117557 GCF_000151845.1 Pteropus vampyrus
TATTTTTGTCCATCACCGCTAAAGGCAACTTCGGTTGCTTGGTTAAGCTGGTGATCGGCCAGGGTTCCCATTGCAAATTCCCTTTCTCCTTTATTTGTCATATTCATCTGCGCATTCGCTGATGCATCGATTTACATCCTGGGTCCTTATTTTATCTTATGGATTCCACTCCTTCATGGTAGTTACTTATGCTAATGCCCAATTTCTCAGAGGATAGAGCGAGGAAACATATCACGTTAATAAAAGCGTGTGCAAATAAATATTTCAATATCTACCTATGTGTGTATTAAAAACCAAAAGTTTATAATGACATTTCCTATTCTGACCCAGTACCCCAGTGGCCGATGAGAGAAAAAGGCTTCTAGTTACAGATAAGGAGAACTTTCTTCTTCTCTATCTGTAACTAGTTCCCTGTCTCACACAAAAACAACTGCAGGAGAATTAAACATTTGCATGAACTATTTTTTGAACTGTCAAAAGAGCATTTTGTAGAATATCTGTATGTCTTAAAAGTGAGAAAGGATTGCTTAAACACCACGTACACGAGGCAAAATAAGCCATAAAGGAAAAAAAAATTTAATTTGACTATATTAAAATGTAAAACTTTTTTATGAAAAAAAAAAAGCCATTTTAAAAGTGAACAGACAAGCCATATATTGGGGGGGAAAAGTGTATATCCACTGAAAATTTCTTATCCATCAGTAAAGAACTCATACAAATAAGTAAGAAAAAGCTTCCAAATCAGTAGGAAAATTAGAACAGTGATTTTTGAACAGGCTATGCACAGAGAGGGACATTACATGGCAAAAGTGTGCTAACATGCTTAACCCCTCTAGTAATGAGGAGAAACCTTATTTTAAAAAATAAAATTTCACATCAGATTGGAAAAAAAGAAAAAAAAATGAAGTCAGCTGATTGCCGAGTATAGGCCAGCGTGTGAGGAACAGGGACCCCTCCTACACTGCCAGAACGCGTGCAAATGAGTGACACTCTCTGGAGGGCCATCTGCACTGCAGAGAGGCACTTCCCCTGGGGCCTACACTTCTGCTCACAGGCGAGAGAGCTGATTCTAGAAAATTAATTTTCACTGTTGTACAAGATTTCGTTGGGCAAACATGCCACCCTCCTACGGCTAAGACAACCTGGGCTGCTTCTAACTTTGTGCTATCGCGGCATTAAAGTCGATACGCTGGTCCGGCTTCCTTTTTACGGTCACGTGGAAATCCCTCCGGAGTGCACTGAGGACAAGCTGAAGGCCGGACTAATTCCCACCGTGGACTGAGGGCCCGTGTGGCAGCTGCTGCGCCTGCGGGGTCTCATCTAACAGACTAGTCGCTGTGCTGCTGTGGAATTTGGTTTCTGACTGCCACCGGAAATTCCGCATTGGTATCGTCTGCAATTGTCATCTTAGCCGCTGGGGGACGTGTCGAGCGAACATTATTTTACAGCTCAATTCTAGCACAGGTTAGAGCTCCAAAGGACATGGGGCCCCACTGTGCAAACTCACCCTTCTAGAGACGCCCAAAAGAAGTACCCCGGCTAAGGGTGGCGGAGGCTGATCTAGCAGTTTAAAAAGAGTCATCTTAGAATGATATCTGACAGGTATGCTCTAAGGCATCTCCGCCTCTAACACAAATTGATTCCAAATGAGGATTTTCTGAACTGCCGTACATAGGAAATCCACACCACGCATTAGACTTCACTCTTTTACAAACCCATCTCGATTACTAAGGGCACGGTTACCATTATGCTTTCTCTCCACTTCGATAGAACATGAAAAGTCTGGGTTACTGCAGAGGCCCGGAACAAATGGCCAAGCGGCCTGTGACGATGGCCACCGGCCGTGCAAGCTCCAGGGAGCCAAGCCAAAGTCGTCTCCAGCCAGAGGGTCTCGCTGGCATAATGCCTGAGGTCTTGGAGCTGTCATTGTCCCCGTAGTGCAGTGGGATCGTGGGCAGGTTCATAAAGCAGCCAGCAGCCCTACGTTCTCAGTTCCAAGCCCAGCAGCTGGGCGGGAGCAGTCGGCCCCCTACGCCCAACATCACAGGGATGTCCTTCTAGAAGGAGGGAGAGGAAGAACTGAGCCACCTACCGGGTGTGGCTGGGAAACACCAAGTGGCCTCTTCCAAAATTTCTGCCTTCCCACAGATTCGGCTTAACACTTTGCTATTAAAAATCTATTTTTTTTGTATTGACATATAACATTGTATTAGGTTTAG
>NW_011889393.1:117607-118694 GCF_000151845.1 Pteropus vampyrus
GCAGGGGCTGGAGAGCACCCTTTAGTTCCGGAGCTTAGAAATCTAGCCCAGAGCCTTTCAGAGTATTTGATTCATGTCTGCTGTGCCTTTAAGCCGCTAGTTTCAGGGGTGCAGAGGCCTCCAGAATCACACTCACCACCTGGAACATAACAGGTGCCCAATAAATACGGGGTGAATGAATGAATGAACGAATGAATGAATGGATGGAACAGACTGTGGTGGTTAATTTTACGTATTGGTTTGACTGGCCACGGGTGTGCAGATGAAGCATCATTTCTGGGGATGTGTTTGAGGGGCTTTCCGAGTGAGATTAGCATTTGAATCAATGACCTCAATACAGTAAACGAACCTCCCGAATGTGCGAATGTGCGCGGCCTCAATGAGGGCCCGAATAGACCGAAAGGAATGGGAGAGGAATTGACCCCTTTCTCCGGCCTCATTGTTTGAGCTGGGACCTCTCGTCTCGTCCTCTGCCTTTGGAATGGGACTGGGACTTACACCAGCCCCCCTGGCCGTCAGACCTTCCGACGGGAAGTGAATCGCGCCACCGGCTTCCTGGGACTGCGGTCCACGGACGGGCAGAGCTGGGACACAGTAGCCACCCTAAGTGCATGAGCCGATTCTTCATGAGCAGTCGATCAATCAATCTCTCTCCCGCCCTCCCTCCTTCCCTCCTTCCCTCCATATCTGTGTGTGTGTGTGCGTGTGCGTGTGCGTGTGCGCGCGCGTGTGTGTGTGTGTGTTTACGGGCTCTGCTTCTCTGGAGAACCCAGAGAAGTCAAATACAGAAGCACTCTGTGTCCACCGGTGGGAATCCTGGCTGGATATTCTGAGTTTTGGAGAAGAGACTCTTCCTAACAATTCCAGACAGGAATTCCTTGCCCCAGCATTCCCCAGCTCCACCTGCAGGGGACCAGACGTCGTGACCACCCCCACCCTGGACTGTGTCCAGCAGAAGCCGCCGCACGTCCTACGCAGCGGCCTAGTCATGCGTCCGAGCCCATGGCGGGCGTCTCTGTGTGTTTGCCCTCTTTCAGCCAAAACTGCACTCCATTTATTATGAAATCCATTGTTTGTCACCAGCTAG
>NW_011889393.1:118755-119944 GCF_000151845.1 Pteropus vampyrus
GCCTGCCTCGGCTTCCAAACAGTATCACGCTCTCTCTCCCGAACGACGTTAAAAGATTTTGCCTTTAACTAACCTTAGCAAGGGAGGGGTAGAGTTCTGTGTTTATTATTCTTACTATTGTGATCTTCCTGGCTAGAAACTGTTGGCGACCAGAACCTGTGGGTACTTTCTAGGAGCCAGTTTGCCCCCGTGGGGTTTTCTGTTCATGTGTTTTACTTATTTATCTAGTCTCTACCACTTCTTCTTCATTTGCATCATTAAGTCTCATCTCTCGCCATGAATTATAAAATCATGAAGACCTTTCTCAAAAGCCTTTATACACACATATCGGTTGGCCACGAAACTGTACTTAGTGAAAAATAAACATTTGTGAGTCCGATTTGAATGACAAAGCATTGCTGAGGCTAACCATGAGTCATGCACGTATGCATGCTTGCATGCTTGACACAGGCAATTATTCAGCACCAACCATGTCCCAGGCATTGGGGACATAAAAATAAATTTGCATAATTCAAGACCTGTAGCTGCCTCCTCCTAGTAAAAGACATAAACACTGGATTGCCTTTCAGTGTGCTTGGGTACAATAACAGGGGTACGCAGATAAAAATGGCCCCATGTTCTATTTCAAACCCCCATCATAACCTTTCCTAAGCTCCCTCAAGCCACCAGTATGGTGAGAAGCATGGTTCCCGTGGCCGTTGAAGGTCTTATCTGAGACCCACCGATGTCAGAGTTCAGCGAGGAGTGACCCGGGAACTAACGGTCCAGCGACACCGGGCAGCTCTGAAGGCAAAGCGGGTCAGTGAGGGAGGCCTGGGTGCTAAGCTAGACTCCCGGAACGAAGTGGTGGAATCCAGCCGCTGGACCCATCTGCAAAGAGAACAGCCTAGAACCCCTCCCTCCTTTCCCAGAGAAGGCGGCACCTAGAATGCGACCTCCCTGGCTTTGCCTAAGGAGCTGAGAATGAACTCCTTGGTGTGTGTTTGATTACAGTGCCATCGGGAAGTCCGGCTCCGGCCACACCCTGCCTGAGCATCAGCCATGTGCCCACGCTGGAAGCTAAGTGCTCCGGCACAGAGGCGAGTGGTCTCCCTAGGCCTGACAGCACCCTAGGGGCGGTGTCCCCACTTTCCTGGCAGAGAATCTTGAATGTGAGATGAGATAAAACACAAAGGAATAGAAGAGGGGT
>NW_011889393.1:124444-128274 GCF_000151845.1 Pteropus vampyrus
GTCCGAGCCCATGGCGGGCGTCTCTGTGTGTTTGCCCTCTTTCAGCCAAAACTGCACTCCATTTATTATGAAATCCATTGTTTGTCACCAGCTAGCGAAGAAAATGCATCCAATTCCTGTGATACCAGACCCCAAGGGAGAGTTTTCGAGAGAGAAAAGAGTTGGCAGACAGACGCTGGTGGCCCTGTGAGGCTGTCCAACAGGTGCACCCTAGGGACACCTTCGGACTGAATAGGAAGGAGACGGCACGTGTCCCCTCACTTCAACATTGTGACGCGACCCCCTGGGGTCATCTAGTCGGGGGTTAACCACACGGTGCAGACACCCAACTAACCAGTCTGCAGTTTACAAAAACAGATTTTAATGCAACGATCCACTCTAAGAAGGAAAACACGAACTACAAGGTGCTGAGCACACCAGTGCCAGGTCCTGGGCAGGGCGCGTTTATTGCACACGGGTCATCTCTACACCTCGCTGCAGGAGAGGTGAAGGGGAGCAGAGTTTGCCACCCTAAAATATTCCTCTTTGGGACATGGATTATTTTAAGCCGGTTAACTTTTGCGAAACGGATAAAAAGGACACAATAATGATACCTCTCCGGAGAGCTCTTCCTGGGATGAGGTGAGATGACGCGTCAGTAGCACTTGGACAGAGGACATCTCCCGTGAAGGCCGACTGTCGCCATCTGACACGCGCACACACGCACAGCGAGTGCCATTCACGGCTTAGCCTCGAAAAGCAGCCGGGCCCACGGCAACATGGGCCGGCGGCCCTGACCACTGTCTGTGCCTCGGTCTGGCAGCTCAGCAAGTGGGTGCCCTGAGCCTCAAAACGGCGACGCCGCTGAGACCACTGCTCTTAGAAACGACGCCACGGCGGTGGCGAGCCCGCGCTCCCCAGCTGCCATCCCGCGGTGACGCCGACTCGGGCATCCGCTGTGACCCCTGGGGCTTCTGCAGCTGCGTGTCAGAATCTACAGAACTCTCCAACGCAGACGGCGGGACCTAAGAAACAATGACACGACCATTCTCGCAAGGCGATGGCCTTGGGGACCTCCCGAGCTGTGGTCGGCCAGTCCGGGTGCTCGGGCCAGGGTCCCTCAGCCGTCGTTCACACGTGGCCGGTCTGAAACACAGTGTCCGTGGAGGCTGAGCCCGGTGGTCTGGAAGGCAAGGGCTTCTGTGACCTGAGGATCGGTGGGCTCCTCGGGGCAGGGCCATCACTGGGGGGTCTCCACCCACCCCCCGCCCCGTTCTCCTGTCCCAGGCCAGCCTGCGTCCCACAGTTCCTCCAACGGACTGGGAGCCCCTCGGTGGCGAGGCTGTGGTCGCGGTGCCCGCCAAGGGCTCCCACACAGGAGCTAGCGGAGAACGGGTCGGGCTAGCTCAGTGGGACGGGAGGGAGCCCCGGAGGCTCCACTGGGCCCGAGCCAGCTCTCCATCCGGCTCGTCACTCCTGACAGCCAATTTTGTCACTGCCTAAGGGCCACGCACTGTTTTGAGCTAAATGTTCTTTTTTAACGTTATTTTTTTTTTTAAGGGGCTCTATTTGGTTAGCTGACGAGGACGGGATCCTTCAGACTGTGTAACTAATGACCTCGCATTAGTTAAGTGCAACCCAGGGCAGGGTGCGAGGCCGCAGGGCAGAGGAAAGGCGAGCGCGAGGACGGAAGCAGCTGTGGGGCCGCGGCTGCGGCAGGATGGCGCTGGGCGTCTGAAGGGGAACAGCAGGCCTCGAGGACCGCAAGAAAAATCACAACGGCGCCCAGGAGGGCTCTGGCCCATGGGGACATTCCAGCTCCCCCGGTGACCTGAAGCCCTGGAGAATGAATAGGTTTCGTGTGGCTTTTCTGAGATGCATCTTAATTCAAGTGTTTTTGCCCGGGTGAGTCAGAGGCAGGAAAGTCTCCAGCTTCACTCCAGCTGGTACTTTTCCAACCCTTCCCCCCGGATTATATAACAGGGCACATTTTTAGAAACTTGGTCTAGCTGCAGAGACTTCTGTGCTAAAATTTCAGCTTCCCAGTCTTCCTCCTCTCAAATTCCCAAGAAAGGATATGCTGGTGTTTTCTACACTACGAAGGGGAACAGAGAATGAAACATTCCCCCTACATGTAGAAAAGAAACCGAGTCACCACAAGACAGCTCCTTCGTGTCCCTTGTTCGCATCGGGACAGAGCGAGGGGAGCCACAGACGGCTGCGCGTTACCTGTCGCTCCCAGGAAAGGCCCCGGGAAACTGCTCGGCTTGGAGACTGTAACGGACCATCACGGGCGGAGGCCGGACGTTAGCAGAACGTTAGCTTAAGTGCATTTTAACGTGTAGACGACTGACAGCATCTGGGGGGGGCTCCCTACAGCAGGAAAGGTTCACGGGGACATCTTGAGAGAACGGAGCCCCTGAAGAAGGGAGAGAGTCAAGACAGAGGAGAGAAATATGCTGACAGAGACGGAGGGAAGGGGCTCGGGGCGAAACGGAGAACTCAGGCCGAGATTGCTTCAGGGTCGAGGTCATAGTTCGAGATGACGAGTTACGAGGACCAGATTCCAGGTGGCTCGTTCCTCACCTCACTGGTAAGACCGTCTCAGCCTTATCCCCTCCGAGCCATTTTTCCAAAACAGGCCCTTGTCCCGAGGGACCAAGAAGGAAAAAGGCCACAGTCCAATGCCAGCTTGTCCTCCACAACGGAGCTTCACGCAGAGCCAAGTGCACAGGGAGATGCATCTTGTTTAATGTCTGCTTAGTTGCCAAAGATCATAAACCCTTAGTCACAGCCCAAAGCACCGAGCCACACAGCCAGGCAGGAGGTAGCAGCAAAGGAGCGGGCGGAACGAAACCGGCCGGTCTGCCGCCCTCCCCCCCATGCCCGAGCGCTGACATCCGGCGTGCACGCCGTCCCCCGTCCCCCAGAGACTTCGAGTTTGACCACCGCAGCTCCCGCTGCACGGCAGGAACCATTCGGGTGAACCACGCGGAGAGCTAGGCTTAGTTCTGGCCTAAAACATTTTTAGGCGACTCATTTTGGCAGCAAGTGGCCACCGTGTCCTGCCTCTCCTCTCGTGCGAGCTTTCTCGTGTTGACGGGTCACGCCTGCACCCACAGTTCCGGCTGCAGGTACGCTTAGATGGACATCACTCCCAGAGCCTGAGAAGCAAACCACTGGAGAAGCCGAAGGACCCCAATATGGGAGGTGTCGATTTCTGTCCCCGTTCCCAGAATAAGGACAACTATGCGCACAGCACTCATCCTGCATCTCACTGGGCAAAGCGGCTTTCTTTACGGCGTCCTCTCTGCGTAATGACATCACAGCCACTCCTCCAGCGATCCAGCCATCCAGCAGGCCCGTGGAGAGACATGGCGGCCACCTACTTATCCACGTGATAAACAGCGATGGCAGGTGCATACTGAGTGCTTGCTCTCTGCCAAACACAGGACTGGGCGCTGGTCACCAAAGATGAACAGGACGTGCTCCTGTCTCCATGTCCTACATACCTGGACCGTCTGTGTGAAAACCGTATGCATCTCTTCCCAACTCCACACTCAGAAACGTCGCACCGGCGGCTTGAAACCAGCCGCGGCAGAGTAGTTACACTACAGAAACGGGCAGTCGCTACGGAGGGCAGTTTGGATGTTTCGGTTTCTGGGTGTGAGCTTTGAGGTGGGTCACCAGCACCCCGCCGCCTCCAACGACGGTGTGACCGACGTGCTGTAGCAGACAGCGCCTGCCCCCGCTTCTAGGCGAGGGGGCTTTACATGAGGTGAGGTGCTGGTTGTACATTTAAAGCCGAGTAGGAGTTCACCAGGCAGCCAAAGAAGAACAAAAAAAAATCC
>NW_011889393.1:132009-138281 GCF_000151845.1 Pteropus vampyrus
CTGCTGTCTGGACCGCCCGAGTGCGCTCGAGCTGGCGGCCCAGAGACGCTGCGCCCCCTCACCCACGCCTGGGGGCCCGGCACGGGCGCCGAGGGCTTCCGCACGTCATCGCGTGGGTTGAATTTCATAATGCCATTGAATTAGAAGTGAGACAATCAAAAAAAAAAAAAATACTGGGGCGAAATCAGAAAAGCCTAGAATCTGCGCTTGGCTTGCTTCTCGAGCCCCTCACATTCACGCTCCTGTGTGAGTCCACGGAAGAGACGACAAAGGTCCAAAATGACCGGCAAAAACGGAAACGGGGAAACAGACGTGGCGGGCATTTTAAAAAAATAAAATTGTCACTCGATGAAGAAAAAGGTGGAAGACCTTTTCGAGGCTGGTACGGAAGTTTCTAGTTTGTGTCAATAGTGATTAAGATTAAACTGGCAGGAAACGGGCCTGTGGCCTTCTCCCCAGCAAGCATCGATTTAAACCGATTTAAACCGACCACCGCATATTCCTCCGATATGGTCACTGTGAACGGGAAGTGACAGCGAGGCTTGGGGCAGGATAAACCGATTTAAACCGACCACCGCATATTCCTCCGATATGGTCACTGTGAACGGGAAGTGACAGCGAGGCTTGGGGCAGGAGAGTTCGCCTCCCATCTGGTCCATAGTGACCCCAAGTGCCACGCAGAACAGCAGCCACGGTCCTGACCTCGCCCGGAAGCGGCTGCCCGGCCAGACAAGGGCCAAGGAGCTGCCTCTGCTGCCGTCTGCACGGCACGATCCACCAGAAGCACAGACCGTGTGCCAAGAAGCACGAGGCGGCCCGTCCTGGCATCCTCCTCAAGAGAGTTGGGCGAAAAGGCCCCTTTCTGTGCTCATGACAGAACCGTTCAGCTGAGATCTACTGAACGGCAGTGCTCACGGGCTCCACGATGAACCTCGTCCTTCACGCAGGGATCCTGGGAGAGATTTCCGAGAGAGTCTGAGCCTCGAGCTCCTTTGCATGACTCACAGCACTCAAAGGTAGTCACTCCACCACGACTATCGACGGGTAGACCTGTTGCCCGGTCCCGCGTGTGTGTTTAGTGACTGGCAGCAGGAATGGCCACGCGAACTCGAGTAAACACTACGATTATGCCGCTGTCGCCTGTGAGGTGTTTAGAATCTAATCAAAGAGGCTGATATAAAATCACAATATAAATAAAAGTTAATTAGGAATTAAAGCGCTCCTGTCACTAAGAGGAGCTGAAAACCTATCGTCACCTTGTTGAAACGCTCGCCTGCCCCGCGAGTCCTCCCCGTGCACGTCTCATCCAGCCCCTCGTGCCTGGGATGGCCTCTGTCTCGTACGAAGTGCCCCCGTTCCCTCGTACCCCACCACGCGGCCCGGGACGGCCGGTGTCTGAACGTCTGCCGGTGTGGACATGTGCACCAGGCCTGGGTTAGCCCATTAAGGGAGGTCAAGCCGTATTCGAGCCACAGTCCAGGCTGGATTTTTCCTGGAACCAGCCTCGTGCTCCTGGGCGCTAACTTCCTGTCTGGCCATGGGACGACACAAGGACGTCTGGACGTGGGAGAGCACGGTGGCCTTCCGGCGTGCACACCCAGACTCGGGTCCTAGATCGGGGCGTCAACGTCTGCCCCTAATGAAGGCACGAAGCCTGAGCTCTCCGGAGCATCAGCTTCGCGTTCCTTGTGTCCATCCCGGGAGCTCCCAGGAGAAGAAATGCCTTCGTTCACTTTTCACGATGGCCCCTCCGTCTGCCAGCAGCGCCACGAACTGAAGCAGGAGCAACTAAATTAAAGTCTAGACCAAGATGCTAAAAGTCTTATAAAACTGGGCCAGCAAACCAAACACTCTAGGTTAGTTTAGATGCCATTCTTACCTGAGACCAGTCGCCTCTTCTACTCCTGGAAAACCTATTAAACACCTGACATAGGCCAGTCTTATCTAATCATTGGAACACCTCCATGAGTAAGTATGCATAACCCACTTTAGAGATAGAGAATCTTTTATTATCATTATTATTATTTATGCCTACAGCACCCAGTCTTCCTAGGTGGTCTCCCATCCAAGTACTAACCAGGCCCGATCCTGCTTAGCTTCCGAGCAGGCATTGGGCTTGTTCAGGGTGACATGGCCGCAGACCATGGATCGTGGCTCCACTGGGGCGCGAACCCAGGACCTTCTGCATGCAAAGCAGACGTGCCGACCGCTACACTATGAAACCACATCCAAGATAAAGAATCTTAATTCCCACTATGAACTCCTCGGAGACAGAAACTGTGTCTCGTGCACCTGTAGGCTGGTGCTGCTCAGGATACCACTAGAAAGAATGAGTGAATTGCTGTGAAGTATGTCGCTTTTTCTCATCTTCATGTTCCTCTGCCGCGTTACGCCCACCACCAACTGTCTGTGTCTTTGCAAGGTACGCCAGGGCAGGTTTTGCTGATTTTGCTCCCCAAATGAAGCAGTTTGACATGTCCTGCTCCTCGGATGATGACCTGGTCACACGCAGAAGTGCCATAATCTACCTGGGCTCCCAGAGCTAGCCACTGCCAGACAGCAAGTTGAACCCTAGTCCACAATTCCATGCGTGACCAGCATTCACTTCAATCCCCACCCTTACTGGGGACAAATTTGTGTCCAGGGTCCAGTCCTGGGTGCATTTGTAGTGCTTGACCCTCACGATGACTATCCAGGGCCAAGTGTCCATTTTAGAACTGGGTTTTCCAAAAGCGACTGTCCTTAGCGTCCAAGTGGTTTCAGTTTAGCAGAAAAACACTTAAAAATGTGTACTATGTAATATTTTTTCCCTTCTTTGCCATTTTAAATTTCCATTTATTTAAGTGAAATTCAATATGTGAATAAACACAAATTAACTCATCAGAATGAAAGCAGGAAGAGAAGCCAATTATTTCCAAGACTTTCTGCCAAAGCCTCCCTTATTCTCTCCAGAAAGGCAGACCCAGGCTGCCTATTGAAATTTAGAACTCATGTGACACTTTACAAACCCAGCATCCATTTTTAATGAGTTCCTACACATAAAAGCCCAAAAAGAGAAGTTTTGAGACATAGCTCTACCCTCCCCTCCACCCCCCCAAAAAAAAGATTTAATAAAGATACATAATACGTCTAATTGGTAGGAATAGAAGTTGGGCTGGCGATACTTTATATTCCTCTTTACTGTTTAATTTTTGCCTAAAACACGTATTAGTTTTCGAATTTAAAAAATCAGGTAAATAAAAGAGTTCTAAAAATAAAGTTTACTGTTAACATGCCAAGTGACCTGAATCAATTCGGTCATTCAAAACTATCAGACTCCGCACATCCAGTAACTACAGGTAAGTAAGAACTACAGAGCCCATCATCCCTTACTGTGCTACCAGGAGTTGAGTGATTCAGACAGCGAATCCCAGACCAGGTTCTACGACACACAGAAATATTTACTAGCGAGTAGGCAAAAAAACAGCCATTCCTGTAAGCTCAAGGAAGTACCAACCTTTCTGTAGACTGTTAACTCAAAACAGATGTAACAATATTCCAGCAACAGTATTCAGCTGCCATGCTAGTGGGATCCAGTTGCTAGAACCCTCTGCTAATATCTAGACGCAGGACAAACTGAGGTACCTGGCTTAGATATCACTCGAAAGTTTGTAATTTGCCAGCATTACAGGATTCCTAAACCCTATTCATACAAGAGCCGGCATGTCCTTACGTAGTTCCTAGCCAACTCACGTGTCTGGGACGGCACTCGATCCTCCAATGAAATATAACTTCACACATTTATTAGGTTCATCAGGGGACCCAACAATCTCAGAGGATTAAGCGCACACGCACACGTGCATGCACACGCATGCACACAGATACACACACACACATCTCACAGTGTATACTGAAATATTTGTAAGTAAATCTTAAACGTAAAATATTTAAATTTTATAGACAATATAACAGATGAGACAAAAGAATGCAACGATGATGGATGAACTTTATAAAGACACACCAAGAGTATAATGATGGAGTCTCTGGCTCCTTACACGGAAACGAGCACATTTTTTTAATCTTAATTTGGTTCTTAGTTATACCAAAACATCACGGGTTAGTCTTTTCATTTTAAATCCAAATAAACTAAAGCCCAGATAAGTGACATGACGGGCTCAAGATTGTCCTGTGAATCAATGACAGAGACAAACCTGGCACTAATCTTTAAGTCTTTCCATGGCTGCTGTGAAGCTTCTGGAAAAAAAAGTTTCTAAATATAAAAATAACCCATAACTTTTTTTGAGGGATTGTACCTGGGGTTTCTTTTATTGAATTTATTAATCTATAACCTTTTATATAAAATATGAGAGGAAATAAAAATATGAAAAATAAAAAATTATCCATCATTCTTCACTCAGATATAGCCACTTTTGGTACATTTTCTTCTAGATATTAACACGACATATATCCATACCTTGCAATTTTAATTTGTAAAATCCACATGCATTATGCATGGTTTTATGGACTGCTTTTATTTAATTTTATACTGGAAACTATCCCCATGACATGTAATGGCCTTCAAAAATGAGGTTTCTGTAATGGTTGCATGAAAGTTCATCATATTATCATTTATTTATCCATCCCTCTATTGTTGGACAGAAAGGTTATCTCTCTAAGAGCTTGTTAAAATCACTCTGGGGAGAACATTTTGCCACTAGAGTGTAAATACTATGAAGCAGTTTGCTTGTCTTATGGATCAGAGCACCCTCAGCCCCCAAAATGGGTCCAGCAGAGCAGAAGCTCAGTAAGAAGAGATGAATGGCTGGATGGACAGCTGGTCCCGGATGCGTAGATACGCATGAATGATGTTGATGGCTGGACTGATGTGGGTACATATCAATATGCGTCTCTGACAGCTTCTCAAACCTCATCTCAGCCTGAGCACTAACACCGATATTCTGGCTAAGGCTGCCATATAAAATATAACACATCAATTTATCTGAAATGATTCGTTTCCTATATTTAAAACTTATTCATTCTTTATCTGACATTCATCTGAAATTATTCACTTATCCAAAATTTAAATTTCACGTGACGTGCCAGATTTAGATTTGCTAAATCTGACAAACACGATTCCTGATGTACCTACCACCTTCACAGGACAGCCTGCCTAGAAGACCCCATCGGTCCCCGGGCAGAAACCCAATCCTCTGAAAGAGTCTGGACTCAAGGCCTCTGACAGCCAAACAGTGAGTGCTGTAAAAAGCCACTACCTTTTGAGCCCCTGATCATTTCCATCAGTCGAGACAATTGAGAAAGACGGGGAAGAAAACACCCACCAATGACAATGCAAACGGCCAGAGCAGGGGCTTCCCGAGCACGCACGAGTCACAGCACAGGGGGGTCTTCTCGGCACTGCCCTCCCCTCTCCCGGCCTTGCCCCCCGTCAGTCACTCCTGTGCCTTCCCACTGCTCGCCAAGCCAGAAAGGGGCTGCGTGACCTGGTCCCCGCCCATGTCCTGACCATGTGCCCCACCCTGCCCGCCTTTCCCTCTGCACCATGGCTCCCCTGGGCCTGTTTCAGTTCCTCTCACGTGCCGGCCGCTTCCTACCCCAAGACCCTTGCACGGGCCCTGCTTCCTCCTCCCTCCTCCCATTACTCAGCTCGCTCTTCGTCACCCTCCAGCTCAGCTCCAGAAGGAAGCTGTCCCTAACAGAGCAGACCGGGTCAGCTTCTTTTGTTCTAAGCTAGTCAAAGCACTGTGTGCTTTTCCTTCCCTGCATTTATCGTAGTTGACATTTCACTTTTGTTTTTTGTGATTGTTTATTTAATATGTGTATCTACCATAATCAAAACTCCATGAGGGCCAGATACCATGTCTCTCTTCGTTATCGGTCTGTTCCCATCTCTGCCAAAACAAAAACAGCTCAATAAATATTCACCGAGTGGTGAGCAAAAGCCTCCAGGCTGAGTAACGTCTCATCCGCCCCAAAGCAGACCAACAGCCGCTCCGGACTGGGAGGGCTGACTCACCCCAGAGAGGCAGAAGAAGAAGATTGAGATCCAGTTTCTTCTTTCACTGCGGGTCTACGGACCTGTACGCAATCTCCATGTCATGCCACACGCGACGTGACGTATGACCACAAGCAACAACACGCTCGTGTGGTACATTGTGACATTTTCAGAGGCATGTAAGTGGTCGAACTTAGGAAATGAAGGCAAACATGAAGCGAAAATTAAGATCTCTGCCCCGTCGTTCAAGCTAACTTTTCTTCCGGCTGCAAATGCCCAC
>NW_011889393.1:138331-143084 GCF_000151845.1 Pteropus vampyrus
GGTCAGCTTCTTTTGTTCTAAGCTAGTCAAAGCACTGTGTGCTTTTCCTTCCCTGCATTTATCGTAGTTGACATTTCACTTTTGTTTTTTGTGATTGTTTATTTAATATGTGTATCTACCATAATCAAAACTCCATGAGGGCCAGATACCATGTCTCTCTTCGTTATCGGTCTGTTCCCATCTCTGCCAAAACAAAAACAGCTCAATAAATATTCACCGAGTGGTGAGCAAAAGCCTCCAGGCTGAGTAACGTCTCATCCGCCCCAAAGCAGACCAACAGCCGCTCCTGACTGGGAGGGCTGACTCACCCCAGAGAGGCAGAAGAAGAAGATTGAGATCCAATTTCTTCTTTCACTGCGGGTCTACGGACCTGTACGCAATCTCCATGTCATGCCACACGCGACGTGACGTATGACCACAAGCAACAACACGCTCGTGTGGTACATTGTGACATTTTCAGAGGCATGTAAGTGGTCGAACTTAGGAAATGAAGGCAAACATGAAGCGAAAATTAAGATCTCTGCCCCGTCGTTCAAGCTAACTTTTCTTCCGGCTGCAAATGCCCACGCCCGCAGGTCCCTGGGGGTTTCGCTCCGCCACGGGACCTCATCACCCCAGGGCTTCTACCCCTTTACCCCTTCCTCTACCAGGCCTAGGCCTCTTTTCACCTCAATCTAAATAATCCTGAAATGTTCAAACATATGCAAAAGTACAAAGAGCAACAGCCATCATCCAGCTTCAACAAACGTCAACCCACGGCCAGCCTCACACCCTGCTCGCTGTTCTTCCCAACAGTGTTCATTTTGAAGCCGATCCCTGGCAACGTTTCATTTCGTCCAGCAATATTTCAGTACATACTGGGAAAAGAGGGAGATTTCCCTGAGTGTCTTAAAAACATTTTAGACAGCTGGCTCGTTCAAGGGCCTCTTCCATCTCCAAGCTGCCGCTCACCCTCCACCCTCCCTGCAGTCCATTTACTGAGGGAACAGCGTCCTACAGAATTGCTCGCATCTCAGATTTCATTAATTGCATCTCCCAAGGTGTCATTTAACCTCTGCCTCCTGTAGATCCCGCCCACAAACTGGCAGTTAGATCTAGATTCGGGTTTCCCTTTTTGGCGAGTGTATGTCACAGGTAGTTCTGTGTGCTTCCTGTTACATAACAGGAGGAAGTTCATGGTGTCTTGCTTTTCTTTTCCTGTTTGATGTTAAAACTTCATCAGCGGTTTCAAGTGGTGCCAGCGTGATCCGTACATTAGAAAATCCCCCATCAGCTTTTCCCAGCTCTACTAAAATGGTGATATTTTATTATTCCTTCGGAACTTAGTAGCTGGATTTTTCCATAAAGAAGACATTTCCTTAATCAACTCTTTGGTTACTCTAATTTGGACAGGAAAAACAGAATAAACGCTCGATTTCCACACACCCCCCCCTTTTTTTTTCACTAGTTTTGGCAATAACCAGAGGCGACAGACTCCTCCAAAGGAAACGAACGAGTTTTGTTGTTCTGAAATAATTATGAATTCATGGACTGACACGTGTGTGTGTGTGTGTGTGTGTGTGTGTGTGTGTGTGTGTGTGTGTGTGTGTTTCAATCCGCTGAAGTCATTATTCTCTGTGATGTTCAAACTGTCACATCTTTAGCCAGTGGGAGCTTCTGAGTCCTCGTGACAAGACCAAGTAGTCTTCCTCGGCTTCCTACTGATCCGGCCAGATGTTCTTGGACCCTCTGGCACAGTCCCCTCCCAAATCCGGATCAACTGTCTCTGAGGGTACCCCGTCTCTCGTACATTCTTACTCTCCTATGGTTTCAGTTTCCCTACTCGGGGTTCCAAATGGAACACCTGCCGAAGGCTCCAGAATAAGCCACTGTGGCATAAAAATTATTCTGAGCTGAAGACATGAGCTCTTGAAATCCCTTATCTGCCTAAAAGCTGAGCCTCCAACAAGAACTCTGTTGTCACAAATCCCCTCCTGATCCTCTCGAGACCCGTGAGAGACCAGTCGGCACCACACTTGGACACTCACAAAATTATCGTGTCTCTCGCCCAGTTTCTTAGGGGACCATCCATCTTTCTAAGAAGAAAGATAACTGGTTTTTATTTAAATGTTTAAATTGTTTTCCCATAGTGCCCTTCACCCCCTCCCTCTCATCTATTAAGATGGTGTATAAGCCCCAAATGCAAACTGTCCTTTGAGTCACATTTTTTTGGTAAATATTTGTATGGTCATATGTGATTAAAATCTGTTTTTCTCTTGCTGGTCTGTCGGTTTGAGTTTAATTTACAGGCCCCCAAATACTGAACCTGAGAGAGTAAAGTTTTTTCCTCTCCGACACTGTCCTGATCGTCCTCCTCTACGACAGACCCGGATACCCGGTGAGGGCCTGGACCCTGCCACGTCCACAGCCACTAGATGCATCTCTGTGAACGTGCCCTCCCTCACCCGCATCTGCCCTGATTACGCCCTTTGCCAGGACCTGGCGTCAGGCCGGAGCCGGGTTTTACCCGCATCCTCGCGAAGGAGTCCTCTGTGTGATCCAGCTGGGCCGGACTTCTCACCGGCAGCGTGACCCTGGGTTTGCAACATTCACGAAATGTCTGCAGATCCTGAAGCCTGCCGAGGGCTCTCGGCCAGCCACCTCCCTGCATCGGCACGACCGGCGACAAGTGCCTTTGACATCCAGCTGTCTGAGCCGGCCAGGGCAGCAGACGGCGGGGACACGGTTTCCTGCACGTGAAGGTGTGTCTCACGTGACCTGACAACGTTTGGGTACAAGCCCAGGAGGCTCTGGGGGGCTCTGGAAAAGCTGCCGCAGGAGGGAGGGGAGCATGCGAGGGCACAGGGCCTTCCAGGTGAGCACAGTGGCCACAGACATTAACCTGCGGTAGAGGAACAGCGGCCGCTTTGATGTGAGCGGCAACTCAAAGGGAGTGACCGGGCACAGAGGAGACCCGGTCACTCTGCCAGGCCATCCGACGGGGCCTCGGAGCACGGAGGTTTCCACCAAGGCGAAGGCAGCACCCTCACTGCCCACGCCGACACCGCCCTCGGCGCCCCCACTTCCCAGGCCCACACCCCATCAGCGGCCGACCCTTCCAGTCCGAGCCGCTCTGGCATCTCTCCCCTGGCCCTACACACCAGACCTTTCTGCCTTAGTCCCGCTCCCTGCCGGCCCTCCCCTTCGCCGAGGACTCCAGACGTGTTTTAATTTGTCCCCTCCTCCCCGCAATATAAAATACAAAAATTTGAGCCCTCCTCCAAAAATGTTTATATTTATGTACACATTGAAAACACCCTACGGAACCAGAATGTACCCGACCCGACACGCGTGTCCCTGTGCGGGGTGTGCGGCTGACCTGACTCAGCTCTGCAACACGGCTGAGCCTTGAAAGTGAGTCTGAACCATCTAAAAAGAGACCATTCTTAGGGCTGAAAGCGACAGGGAAGGGATGAATTATGGAATCTGTCCAAGACGTCATCTCTGGTGGCAGAGGCTGACGTTAAATACATTTCCTGGTCTTCCCTCCACTTAGGTTCGGTCTGTTCCATACATTGTGTCCACGGCCAAATGCAATCTTTCTGGCGGGGTTTTTACATCTCTCCCCTGGCCCCGGAATCGGGTGGCGACATAGTGATCGTGTTTGCTTAAGTGGTGACCCTTCAAATCAAACACGGGTAGAGGCACAAAAGCAAAAGGCGGGGGGTACCTCCTTGTCACGGGCGCCCTGTGACCTGGCTGCAGGCCCACCAGGCAACAGCCTTTAAAAGGCAGTTTCCTGCAAAATCAAAACCCAACCCAGCTGACCTCATGTCTGGCTCTAAAATAGACTTCCAAGCTTAGGTTTGCTTTTCCTGTTTTCCCATCAAAGCGAATTAGCCTTCCAAAACAGTATTCCCAGTGACCGAAGGTTACAAGAAGTGTCCTGCAAGGCTTTCGAATTCTCTGTCACCCCCAGTTTCTTTCAGAACTAAGCACAGTTCACCGGGGAGGGGGCGACTGGCACGGGGATTGACAGCGTGAATGACAAACAGGATGTGTCCTCACCACAGGCCCCAGCTTTGCTGCAATCTACTGGAATTAATTGGCCTTGGGGTTTTTGGGTGGCGGTGACGGTGGTTTTTTTTTTTTTTCTTTTCCTTCTGTCTTCGTACCTTACTTAAGGGCCTGACATGGGCAGGCAGACGTGGGAACAGCTTCTCATTTGCATAGAGCTTGTCCGGCCAGGGTGAGCTGAGGACATACCGCCTGCCGCCCTGGTGAGGGCAGGAAGTCAGCTGTAAGAAGCCACCACTTTTCAACCCTGGGTGGCTTTTGCTTTTTCCTCTCTCTCTCTCTCTCTCTCATTCATTTTAGAAGAAAACGTAAGTTAAATTTCAAACAGAGCACAGAACTTGGAAGGGGGAGAAAGGGAGAAGCCAGATGCCCCAGGCTGGCCAGCGAATTCTGGCCCTCACTTTGCTTCTCACTTAGAGGTGCCGAGGGGCTGGTGGGTCCTGGGTCATGCCAGGATCAACGGGGACGGACGGGGCCCCGAGTGCCCCTCTCCACGAGGTGGCGAGCTGGCATCAAGGGGCACAGCACCCTCTCCAGCCACCTGGGCATGCCCAGGGCTCAGTCTCTTTGGCATTCCATTTCTGCGTGAATGGGTGAGGTCTGGGCACCGTGAGCCGGCCCTGAGAGAAACCACTACATTGTTTCAAGGCAAATTGGTTCTTTCTTGCTGATTTTCAGAGGCAGTTCAATTCTCCTG
>NW_011889393.1:143134-145055 GCF_000151845.1 Pteropus vampyrus
GAAAGGGAGAAGCCAGATGCCCCAGGCTGGCCAGCGAATTCTGGCCCTCACTTTGCTTCTCACTTAGAGGTGCCGAGGGGCTGGTGGGTCCTGGGTCATGCCAGGATCAACGGGGACGGACGGGGCCCCGAGTGCCCCTCTCCACGAGGTGGCGAGCTGGCATCAAGGGGCACAGCACCCTCTCCAGCCACCTGGGCATGCCCAGGGCTCAGTCTCTTTGGCATTCCATTTCTGCGTGAATGGGTGAGGTCTGGGCACCGTGAGCCGGCCCTGAGAGAAACCACTACATTGTTTCAAGGCAAATTGGTTCTTTCTTGCTGATTTTCAGAGGCAGTTCAATTCTCCTGGTTTTTTTTTTTTCCCCCCCTCCTGGATTTGAATCTCCTTCACAGATAAATGCCTCCTTCCGGCTGACTGTGTAATTTGCAGCTCTGCTGTCTGAGACCTGAAACTATATATTCGTGCCCAGGGACACGAATGAGCAACCCTGCTCTGATGTGGGTGGCAAAGGGCAGGCAGGCACACAGCGAATGAAACTATATTTCTGTCGGTGGCATCTGGCCAGGATTCCCAGCCAGGTTCTCTCAGCTACAGCAAAGACTTCTTCCCCAACAGAAGCAGCAAAAATGCATGAGTGTGTTCACATGTCGCTACAAAGAACTAAAAATAGCAGGAAATGACAAGACGGTATTCAGGTATGGGGTGATATTTAGCCGTGCATGTAAACTTGACTTCCCTGAGAGCATTTCACCATTTTTGTAACAATCCTGAATTATCTTGTTCCCACATCAGAGAACAGACTTCCCACGCTGGTGAAGGATATGGTCCCAGACTTCTAGAGATCTCCAAATCATCACATCAACATGTTCCTATAAGCTCCCAGCTCTCTTGACAACCATAGGCCCACTGAGTCACAGTTCTAGAAATATCCTCAACCCACAAGGTATCTTCCCAAATTTCATGAATATCTTCTCCCATACCGAATTGCTACATGTATTTCTAAAAAAAAGAAGAAATATTTTACCACCCGAAAAGCATAAGTCCCCTCACTAGCTAAGTGTGCAATCCCAGACACCCATCAGTCAGAGCATGCCCTGTGTAGACTGTAACTCCGCGAAATCAAAACAGCCACATGTATGGACCTTCACATTGATCTGAACACCAGCACCAAAATACCTACGAAGCAGAACCAATTTATAATTCAGACATCTGGCAAAGGACTGGCCCCAGAGACAGGGGTTCGCCTGGTTTTCTTCTACATGGTTCTATCTGGGAAAGACGTGATTTTAAAGGTGGATATATTCTAATTGATAGAATAAGTCATAATCTAGCCGGGTTTCCTTTCTAATGACCATGGAGATGTGCGATTCATTGGCCTTTGCCATCAAAATGATTTCCCCTTATCCAATCATCTGATGACTTTTAACGTCGCACCCGTTTACTAGGCTTTTAAAAGTTTTTGGAGGGCAGAGTAAATAAGGATAGGGTGTGCACAAAGTCTTACATTGAAGGCCATCGAAGAACTGTTTTTATAAAATCTGTCTTGTGTCTGTGCCATCGGTGTGTGTTGGCTCGGATGAATTCTCCATCCCCTTGTCACGTAGACACAGAAGCCATTGCAAGCCACCTGGAAAAGGAGTTCAGTGTGTCGAGTTCTCAGAACCAGACAGACACATCCAAATCTTATTCTGCATTTAGCTCTTTGATCTTAGGCAAATTACTCAACTATTTTTAACCTCGTTTCTGAATCTGTGAAACAGAAACAAAACGCCTCATGGGGTTCGTCTGAGAATTATTTAAAGTGTTTAGCACAGTTCCTGAAACGCCTGATAAGTAGATGATAGATAGATATTCAAATATCTTGAAAGAAAGGTGAGTTTACTTTTCAGAAACTCTTCCTGGGGTAAATCATCCAATTACC
>NW_011889393.1:146185-156181 GCF_000151845.1 Pteropus vampyrus
GTTCAGTGTGTCGAGTTCTCAGAACCAGACAGACACATCCAAATCTTATTCTGCATTTAGCTCTTTGATCTTAGGCAAATTACTCAACTATTTTTAACCTCGTTTCTGAATCTGTGAAACAGAAACAAAATGCCTCATGGGGTTCGTCTGAGAATTATTTAAAGTGTTTAGCACAGTTCCTGAAACGCCTGATAAGTAGATGATAGATAGATATTCAAATATCTTGAAAGAAAGGTGAGTTTACTTTTCAGAAACTCTTCCTGGGGTAAATCATCCAATTACCAAATGATAATCACTCTCAGCTGTTTCACAATGTAAAGTATTAGTAATCTTCAGCTCTCGCTTGATAACCTCTATTTTTTTTTTTTTTACAAGAATTCCTCTCATCATTTTTTCTCATTGTTCTTGATCATACCTTTCCCTGTCCGCATTTCAATTCTGTTTGGAGAAATAACACTCAGGGGATACAACAGGAGAACGTAAAGTTTATTCCTCTGTTGGCTGCCCGATTTCACAGCATCATCAGATGTGTTTATCCAACCTTCTTTAACCACTGTTGATGAAAAGACATTATTTTCCTAATTCACTGGGCAGTCAGAGAGATCAATTAGATCATTTTTGCCCAAAGCTATTGGTTCCTTAAAACGAAATGATATATTGGTTTCACAGCACAGTGATCAATTAGCCTCCAGGTCCTGAGTCTTCTCCCGGCCCCTCCACGCTCCCCTCCACGCTCCCTCATACTAACTACGCCAAACCGCCAGCTTCCGCTCTCACCGGCATCAGCAATCCGGCTTCTGGGATCTGAACCTAAACGATCTGGGACAAATCTCTTGATCTCCTGCCAGTTTCACAGGGTCAAATGGCGATGAATAAGATAAAGAGAGGATTGGGGGCCAAACAAACTACAGGACACTGAAGGTCATTTTCAGCCCCTGATTTTGAGATAAGAATGGATACAGAGTAAGCAAGTAACAGCCTTCCACAGCGCTCCTCCCCCGAAGCCCTCGGGAGAGCCCAGGCCACCTGCTCCGAGCTCCCCGCCATGCGCACAGGTGCCCCGCGCCCCGCGCCCCGCCCCCGTTCACTGCGCCTTCCTTTCTCCTCTCTGGCTGTCAGATGCTCCGCCAGCTCCTGGAGGCAGCCCCCTGGCGAGGTCCCGCTTCTAAAGCCTGACTGCATATCTGGCCAAGCCCCGCTTCGCCGCCCCGGGCCATCACCTTGAACTTGGCTTCCCTCCCTTGTGGGGACAAACGCCCGCCTGGAATGCCAGGCAGGACGACCCAGGCGAGGAAAGGGACGAGGGCGACCTCTGCTCTCGCTCCAGGCTGGCACTCCTGCCGTGGGATGTAACGCGAACGGCCTCGGCCGACCTCAGGGCATCCCCGCACCCTGGTTCAGCCAGCAGGCCCGGAGGACGGGGCGACAAAGCGGACGCTGCGCAGCCCGGCCACCCTGGGCCCCCGGGCTCCCCGCGCACCGAGGATGCGAAGGCGCAGACCTGGCGCGCAGCTCGCCCCACCCCGGTGGCCTGCGCCGGACGCGGACCTGACGGAACCCGGCGGGCCGAACAGGAGCCCGGGCCGGACACCCCGTCGGAGAGACGGCTCTGTCACGCGTCAGGCTGCG
The DNA here is from genome assembly GCF_000151845.1 of Pteropus vampyrus. Classification (NCBI taxonomy): domain Eukaryota; kingdom Metazoa; phylum Chordata; class Mammalia; order Chiroptera; family Pteropodidae; genus Pteropus; species Pteropus vampyrus. Next base: position 147,815 of record NW_011889393.1, read on the forward strand.
GCCACTTTGCCTCCAGCGCACTCGCTGCCCTGCCCCAGAGTCGTGTGACAGCCCGCGCAGAGTGACCCCAACACACCTGCCGGCGCGGCCCCGCCTCCACGCACCTGCGCACGCGCGCGCATTCCCGTGCCCAGGGGGACCCCGGCCGCCCCGGCCTCCCTGGGGGCGCCGGCCCTCTGGCCACCGACCCGCGTCTCCCGCCAGGAGGCCCTCAGGGCGGCGCCCCAGCACCTGGCCCCCGCTCCGTCCCTGAGCTCCCGGCACCCCGGCCCAGCCCCGGGGGCCTACCACCCCCTCGATGGTACCTGCACCTCCGCCCGTCCGCCCCTGGCCCACGGCGCCGTCCGCTTCTGCCCGCTCCGCTCTTTGGGACTCGGGGACCGGGACTTTGTCTGCCCTCCAGCCTGTCCTGAAACCGAGCTCCAAAGCCCCACCTGCATCCCTGGGCTTTGCAGCCTGCGCACCGGTCACGGCCCCCACCCCGAGCCTGGCGGCCACCTGCGGCTCAGCCCCGTCTCGCGTCCCCGCCACCGTCCTCAGCAGCAGACACCAAGCTCTCAGGTTAGACACCGGCGGGGGTTATAATAGCCCCTTTCCTAGCCCAGGTGTGTGAGTGGTCAGTTCTTCCCAACGGAAACACCGGTTTTCATAACACTTGCTCCTGGAAAGTTCTTACATATTCAGAAAAACAGTGATTTTTGAAGATGAGAATGTTTGCCTTTTGGGTCACTTTGCTTTTTTGCCTGCCAGTCTCAAAACTTCAGTCCCACGGTCCAGTTGAAGAGGAAGGGGTGGGCATGCCAACACAAGTAGATTAGAGCAGGGAGAGTCTCCATATTTTGAGAGAGATTGTGGATCTAGCTTCCACCCCCCTCCTAGCCATCATGGTTGGTCTCTGTCTCTCTGTCTCTCTGTCTCTCTGTCTCTCTGTCTCTCTCTCTCTCTCTCTCTCTCTCTCTCTCTCTCTCTCTCTCTCTCATGTTCAGCCTCCCCAAGCAGAGAGGAATTGCTGGGGTTGGTTTACTAACACACGGTACACAGTGTTAGTACCACCTGGGCTCCAGCCCTGACCTCCTCTCCGGCCACCTAAAGAGCCCACAGTCCCCCACCTTGCAGCTGGGAGAATCAGGGGTTCAGGGGTCCGCGCGACTGGCAGGCGCTCCCAGGCTTCAGAGCGCACTTGGCCTCCAAGCCTTTTTTTTAGATCTAGGCACTGATGACTCTCATTCAAGGGCTCTTATTTTGTAAATGCCATGCCATCTATTATGGACGGATACTGTGTGCCCCTCCCCACCAAAAAATCATCTGTTGAAGCCCTAACCCTCAATGTAACGGTTTTCCGAGGGCCTTTGGGAGGTGCTTTGGTCATGAGGGCAGGGCCCCGGTCTGCAGGGATTAGTGCCCTTATAAGAAGACACCCCAGCGAGCTCGATCTCTATGTCCCTCTCCATCTCCCCCGTCCCTCCCCGCACCGTGAGTGCAGCAAGAAAAGGCCGTGTGAGGACACAGCAAGAAGGCCGCCATCCATAAGCCAGGAAGTGGGTTCTCACCAGAAGCCAACCATGCTGGCCCCTGATCTTGGCCTCCCAGCCTCCAGAACTGTGAGAAAATAAGTGTCTGCTGTTTAAGCCACCAGCCTGTGGTATTTTTTATGGCAGCCAGAGCTCTACCTCACACCCGCCACGTCACACTCACCCGGTGTAACGTGAGCATGCTACCTAGGGCTCCCTTTAGCACCTGTCATTCCGTCTCATAATCGAATTGGTTGTTCACCTGCCTGTTTCGAGCGCCAGGCTTAAACTCCTAGTTGGGGTGGAAACCACACGTGATTGATTTTTTGGATCTCGCCTGTCCCTAACCCAATCTAGAGTCATACACTTAGCAGGCGTGTTTGTAAAAGTTGGCTGAAATTTTTTGAGGGCTTGGTTTGAATATGTCTCTAGCAATTTTACAGTTTGCGAACGTATTCTCGTTCCAAAAACAGTTTAAAATCAACTTGGCTTCTCAAATGTTAGTAATTGTCAAACATTTTAAATTGCCATCTAACCATATTGCAATTAGAGCAAACATACGATGCATCAGCTGTGCTAACGAGAGAGCCATTTCAATTTCCACATTTCTCTCCGTATTTGCGAATGTTTTATCAGCATTCAGACCATACACCTAAGTTATTGAAATGCCTTTAAGTGCGTATACGAGGATGTTAATAATTAACTACCCTCTGTCGAGCTCTTACAGTCTTGTAAACCCACAGTGTCAGGCTATGCTAAGTGCATCATATGTGTGTTATAACTTAATCTTCACAGAACACTGCAATGTAAGTGTTTTTATTCCAGATTTATAGAAAGGAAAATGGACTCCTACAGAGATGGAGTCACTCCCTCGGGCTCTTTGGCAGGTGAATGGTAGCAGCGGGCTTTGAGGTCAGGTTGTCTGAGTCTGCAGCCCATGACTGACACATTTTCTGTGAGTGATTAAGAGTCGGCTTATCTTCCCTAAGATCCAGGAGTAAGCCTGTTTCCTTTTTTGATGCATCCTCCCTCAGTGCACCGAAAAGCAACCATATCCTTAGAGTTCATCTTATTTCTCGACTGGGGAGGCCTCCCTGAGGACAGAAGTTACAATTTAGGGGACATTTCAGGTCGTGTGACAGTGCAGGCTGCAGTGAGAAACGACCTCAAAATCCCGAAGGCCCGCAACAACCAATACTGTGTCTCTAGCTCACATCGTGACTTTTGCTGGTCATTTGAGACTCAGTTTCACGTCCAGAACCCACGCTGGTGACAACTTTCATCCAAAACATTGCCTATCTCCATATGGAGGTAAAAAGAGGGCAGTGAAAACCTGGAATGACTCTGCTGGCCAAAGTCACGTGGCTGAGCCTAAAATCATGGCCTGGGAATGATGATCCCTTAACCAGGACTGCTTTCAACAATATTACAGCCTAGCGGAGAATTCTCTTTCACTGTGAAAGAAATGCATTATTTCAACGTGGCAGGAACACGTTTGTTGTTTTTCCATAAATCCGCAGCACGGTCCTACTTCGGCCACAATGCTTGTTGTATAATTTAAAACGAGAACTTAGAATTTCATCTAAGAACTTAGAATTCAGGGAATACATATTTTAAGGTGTTTGAAACAGAGGACTTTTTAATAAGGAAAACCACACGAATATAATAAAACGAATTTTCCAAAATTCAAATCCACTCTTCTATGGATGTGCATATTATATTTCCTGAATCATGGTCATCGATTCAAAAAATCAGAAGTATTTTCTCCACTAAATTTTGGCCTTGTGTCTTTACTACAGCTCTCTAAGGCAGCGTTCAGCCTGTTTGGTTTTATTTCTCTGTTCTGGAGGCCGGAAGTTCAAGATCAGGTGCCAGTCGAGTTGGTTCTGGCGAGGGCTGCTTTCTGGCTCAGAGGTGGCTGTCTTTTCCATGTAACCTCATATGGCAGAAGGGGCTCGGGAGAACTCTGGGGTGGGAGGGGTCTCTTTATAAGAGCACCCAGCGCCTTCGTGGGGCTCCGCCCTCAGGACCTTGTCACCATCCAGAGGCCATGCCTCCTAACACCATCACATTCGGATTTAGGTTTCAACATAAGAATTTGTGGGGACACAAATATGTAGTCCACAGCCCCGGAAGAGATGAAGATTTGAATGGACAGACCGGGTAAAGCAGGCTGCTCAGGCCAAGTGAAACAAAAGGCCGAGTAAAAGATAATTTGTGTTTTCTCTCTCCCTCCCTCCTTCTCCCTCTCTCTCTCTCCCTCGTCCCCTCACCCTCCCCCGCCTGACTGCATGGGTCCTCTGTCTTAAGTCTTGGACTCTGATTGGAACCACAGCATCAGCTCTCCTGATCTTCAGCTTGCCAGCTGCAGATCTTGAGACTTCTCAGACTCCATAATTGCCATGAGCCAATTCTTATAATATATATCCCTTATAATTTATACACGTATGTGTATGGATGTGCATGTGTATATATATAAACATATTCTGTGTCTCTAGAGAACTCTGACTTAGACAAACAGATTAGATCTTCCTGCTATACAGATGGGAACACTGTGGTTTCTGGGCTCCAGACTCCTGGGCTGGGCTGAGCCAGCAGCAGGGCAGAAGGCTTGCTGTGTGAGTTAAAATTGGCCAGCGCCCCCGTGACCCCAGCCCAGGGTGGCACAGAGAAGTGTGGCCTTTGTTGCCTGTGGCAGCTCCATGAACCTAACCTGGCTGGGGGAGTCTCTCAGAGGCCTGTCTGGCCTCCACCGAGTGGAGTGGAGGGGCCTCCGCCCTCCAACTAGGCGGGCGGCAGGCAGGCGGCATCCAGCCTTCAGACGGTTTGGCTGCTAGCAGGGGACTTTCAAGGACAAGGTCAGAGATTAGTCCAGTTGGCTCTCTCTGTACCAGCCAAAATATTCTCAACTATAATTAAAACAAAAATGAAAACAGCCAAATAAAATGTCAGGGCCCAAACTTTCCATGCCTTAAATCCGATAACCCGTCTTAATATCAAGGAATCAAACAAGGTCAAGAAAATAATTTCGTTCGGCCGAAGTGACCCACACTCTCGGTGACACAGAGGGTGTCTAATCTAAGCAGAAGCACGTGGTGAATGGCCTGGCCGCCCCCGCCACGGCGGTCCTACAGGAAGTCAGCCTGCAGTTACACAGGCCCAGTGTGACATACCAAGGCTACCAGGTCCCCAAAAAGGAGCTCGTCGTCCCCAACAACAGGCAATGTAAGTCAAAACCGTCATGGCGGGTCAGAGTTTTCCAATGTGAGGAATTATGTGTCTATATCAACACTTGAGTCCACTCCTATTTGTCTCTGAAAGCATCGTACATTCATATGTCAGCAAGTGTACGTGGGATGATGTATTTGTATAAGTTCATCATTAAATTCGCACCTTTCTGCGCTTGGCATAGGAAGAACGTAATATGGCTACTGCTGTCACACAGGTGAACAGAACCCACAGGCGGCCTTCCGTCTGGGCAGCTGCTGCCCACCTGTCGGATGTCCGAGAGTCCGCAGTTCGTGCGGCCCGTCCATGGCTACGGTCATGGCTACGGTCTCCAGCGCACGCTTCGCTCCTTTTCCGTTTTAAATTCTCCTGGATGCATTGCTGCGTCTTTGGCCTTCTCCTGAGAGCCAGGGGCCACTCAGCCTCACATCCAGGGTACTTCCCGGAGACGTTCCAGAGCCTTCGTGTAAAGATGACGTGATAAGAAGGGACACCAGGCCCACGTGACGACAGTGATAGTGATGAGTCTTGGTAAACGTTCCCGATGAGCTCACACGGCTGCAACAGTTGATAGCTGTTGTGCGTGTGACTTTGAGCTTTGGGGATTTCGGTCACATCAGCGAAAGGAAATGTGGGTCTTCGAGAACGTTCTCGCATCCTCCGATGCACCCTGATGATCAGGGCTCCCTCCACCTGCGTGTAGAGCCCTAACTCTCTCAGAGGTGCCGGGAGGAGGAGGAGACAGAAAATAGAAAGTTACAGAAGGAGGGGCAGGAGACAAAGGGTTCGACCCCCGGCCTTGTTCTGCTGGCGTGCCAGGTGCGTGAGCGTGAGGGCCGAGCTCTCGGGTGAACTGCCGTCTGGGACCCCGGCTTCATCCTGCGCGCCGGGCAGGTGTCACATCAGGAGTGCGCACGCAGGCTGGCCCGTGACCCTCAAAGTGCCGCTTTTCTGTGTGTTTCTTCTCCTGCTCAGTTTTTTGTGACATTAGGAAGCCCAGATAAGAGTGACTGTCCACTCTGGAGCCCTTGAAGAGAAAGTAGAAAGTGAAACGGGTTTTCCTACTTTCTTATACACTATTCTGCGGACAAGGAGCAGTTACTGCATACGCCCTTAGTTCTGTGAAAACTCTCAGCACATATGTTATTCACTGAGTTTTTCCAACTTCTAATTATTATTATTATTATTATTATTATTATTTTTTAGGCGAGGCAACCCTCGGTTGACTTCACAGATTGCAAGGACCTTGTCAGTTTACAATCCCTTATTTTTTAATATTTTTTTTTATTTCTTATTTTTTAATATTTTTTACGCTTATAAGGTCTGGTTTTCCTAGGTGGTCTCCCATCCAAGTACTAACCAGGCCCGACCCCGCTTAGCTTCCGAGATCAGACGGGATCGGGCACGTTCCGGGTGGCATGGCCGTAGACCCCACTTCAGGTTATTTACCGTGGGATGATAAGTAACCTGAACGGCGACATTGGCTTTTCGCACGTGTAGATGCAGGACCCGTGTTGCCTGTGTGTCTCTGAATTAGTGCATTCCAGAAAAAGCAGGAGCAAAACAGAAATAATTTTATCAAATTATGTCACGGTAGTTTCTCAATGACTTGGGAAGGGATTTTTTTTCATCCTTTATATTTTCATGAACATGTCACTGGTTTTAGCCAAGTGCGAGAAGACCAGACCAGATCTGTAAAGATTTTACCCGGCACGGAGGCCACTGTTTAAGCCACTGGCAAGAGAGCGACCAGACACCACATTCTTGGTGAAAAGCCTCTTTTCCAGAGAGCGTGCATTCGAGAAGAAAATAAAACTTGAATTGCTGTTCACAAAGCAGGATTTGAAAGGCCGACGGAAGGAGCGGGTTCCATGGGAAACGGAGGAAGGGAAGAAAGGGCTGGACGGGCTCGCCCAAGCGGAGCTGGCCGCGGCTTCGGCTTCTTTCAAAGATGCCGGGAACCTCGGGCGCCGAGTCCTTTTCTCTCCTAGAGGAGACTCGGGGCCAAGCGACAGCTCGGTCACTGGACACGCACTTCTCCAACGCACGGCCCTACTTGGAAACCACTAAAAGGGGAAGCTCGAGGCCCTCCCTCCCGCAGCGAGTCCCTTGTGGGATCAGCGAGAAGCCCATAAAGCTCTTAGTCAAAGGGTCTTCCACCTGGATGCCGTGAACCTCTAGAAGCTCCGTGAAGGGGCTGTCGGGGATCTGTGAAAGCCCCCAAATTTAGCCTGCAGCTAAGTCCAGGCAGAGCTCAGAAGAAGGGTCCCATGCCAGCCTGGTCATAGGCAGAAGACACGGTCACACCTCACCCACCGTTCTGTGCGCACGCTTTACTCTTTGCTCGTGCACAGAGTTGACGCCCACCGACCCGCAGGTCTGCATTTCGTTTTCCTTGGCTGTGCATAAAGTGAATCCCACGAGTCCCCACTTTCACAGAATCTAGTCGCCCTCGGCGTTAAAGAGATCGCCAGCTCCTGACAAACGCAGACTCAGTAAGCTGTTCTGTGTCAAAATTCACGGGAAAGAGCATCTTCTGAAAAACGACTTGTGGACACTGTGAAAACCCCCTCGAGGCATTTCGGACGCAGACAGCTGCCTCCTGGTGACGGCGGACAGAGGGGAAGGTTCTAGAGCATCCCATCTGGAAGTCACTCCAGGATCCAGCCTCCGGCTACATCACGTGCTGCGGTCTGCTCCATGGGACCGCAGTCCTTAGCCGAGGTCTTTACCTGACACATCTGAGTTATCTACTCTTTTTAAAAAGACATTTAGAAATGCCCGGCCTGTGTTAAAGTAGGGCCTGTGGAATAACACACGTGAGCAGCTTGTTTCCTGTCACTTCCTGGGCACTCTCATCTTTGGAGGATGGACGTGTTCGGCTTGCTCTCGTGGAGCCTCACGCTGCCTGTCCCGGTGGGCGGCCGGGCGACACTGGTTGACACCGTGAGCCGCCAGGCAGGGTCGGGCTGTCTAACCACTGTTCTTTGCATACCTGGTGTCTGCTTAAAAGGATGAACAAGTCTCAAGCACCCACCATATATTGAAAGCAGAGGTAGTGATGCAATCTCTTCATAACCGCCCTTTCCTTAGGTTACACGAAGGACCTTCGTTGATCTACCTCTCGGAGTCCTTTTATTATAACTAACAGAAAAGAAGCAGCTCATCCATGGAATTGTTAAGACACTTTTAAGCAGGCCACATCAGGACCCGTTCGCTGGGTTGGTGCCAGAGGGAGAAGGAAATGCGAGATGGGAATCGTGCAAACAGTCGACGGACCGAGGCTTCCCGTTTGCTCATCTCTGCTCCACAAACAGAGACAAATAAGCCAGTGGACAGCAACGTCCCCTCTCGCTAGTGAGCCGATCGTTCCCTCTGAAGCACCGTACTCTGTCGTATTTCTCTTTAAACTGATCATCAAGGGGAGGCAGCACTTTGATTTATTCTGTCAACATCTTCATTCCAAGTCCTGCTGCTGTTTTCTTCAGGCCCTTGACCTGTGAGGCTCCTGGGATTTTTCCGCAGTGGAGTTAAGTGACATCAATCACGACTAGGCCAGAGCGGAGGAATCACGGCGGTCAGGCGTAAGCACAGAACGAGTGTCTCTGTCTCAAGTCAAAACATCGCA
>NW_011889393.1:158071-170908 GCF_000151845.1 Pteropus vampyrus
TAGAGAGAAGGCTGTATAGTGCATAGTAAACTATATTTATATGCAAAAATTAAGAATGTGTTTTATAGATATTTGCATGGGCATGAAATATCTCTGAAAAGAGATATAAAAACTAATAACTATAGTTGCATCTGGGGAAAAAGCTGAGAGACAGAGTTTAGAGGGAGGCTTATTTTACATTATAAGCTCCGTTGTATACTTAAACTTTTTAAACATATGCCTATGCTAAGCATTCAAAACGATTATACACATTTTTTAAAAACTGGAATGTCGCGTCTTCTGAGGGGCCCTCACAAGTCGCTGCAGATGGAGTGTGGGAATGAATGGCTTTTGTTTTGGAAAGTTGCTTGATGGACCGTTTTGATTGAAAAAAGTAAAATCCCCTGCCGATGGCCTCGAAGGAAAAGATGGCTCTGCATAATAAAGCAACACCATCTTTTTTTTTAAAGTGCAAATTTCAAGTTTTCAGGGAGGGAGGAAAAGGAAGAGAGTTTGTGGTCACATGATACGACCAGAACGGTCTCTGAACAAAAAAGCTGTCGGTGAGGATGACGCGGTGACACCCTGAAGCTGGGCAGCGCTGGACGTGAAGCCACCTTCTTTTCCGTGTTCTGCTGTAATCCATTCCGTTATTCCCAACCATCAGCTTCATGGTCTACTGCATATAATCCTAGAGAGAAAGCCCATTGTTTATATACGCGTAAAGTCTACCCCATATCCACGAAGTTGTACTGATGCTTCTTTGTAGAATGCGATGGGAAGAAAATGCTCTGCACACTGTGCTTGGAGCATCAAATTTACTAAACCTGTCATTACTAATACGAGAACAAACTAATATTATGAGCCACCAGGCTCACGCGACACAACATGAATATAGTATCACCTATTCTTACCAAAAATGTCTAATCGGTTTATAGAAAATACTGAGGATGGAGAAACAAGTTAAATGACACCTCAAAGAAAAATCAGACAGACCAAGTGATCATGTTACTCTTTCAACTTTTTAGCATGCTTGAAATTTTTCACAATAAACAGTTGGCATGGAGATCAGGTTTGAGTGGACTTCATGCAAGAGGCTAGAGAAGATGCTAAGTACTACGCGGGAATCTTTGGAATGTCCCAGAAACTCAGGTGAGCTCTTGAACCATTCTCCTGAATATTTTTCAAACGGTGCCCCCAGGAGGACTTCATTCCATCAATACTTTATAAGCGCGTACCACGTGTCAATTGTTTGCCGCGGTAAACAAGAAAGCTGAAACTGCACGCGGATAAAGTTTCCAGCGGGGAAGATCCGGCTTTTGTGCACAGGCCCTAAGAAGCCTAGCAGCCCCGTCGCCCTGTCCAAGGAATCCGGCCTGGAGCGAGCGGTTCGCCCCAAGCCCCCAGAGATTTGTCATTTGTCAAGGCGGTCCCATTCCCACTTACTTGCCAATGACTGTCCTCGGGGTGGCCGGGCGAGCCAGGTCTGGTGAATGTGATGTAAGAGAAAGTCTGTTGGGGGCTGCCCTCCTTGCTAACAGAGGGGACGACGTGACAGAAAGCTCTTTGCCCTGAGCCCTTTCCTTCCCGCGTGGGCTCTGCCATGGGAATGCGGGGTGCTTTGAGCCGGGGCATGCGCCATTACCTGGGACTGAAGACATCGCTAACACGTGAAAAGTGGCAGAGTAGAAAGAAGAAAGAGCCTGGGCCTCCGTGACTTCACTGGGGCAGGAGCCAACCCAGGAGCACCCCCACCACCCCCCAAGCTGCCTCACAGACGTCCCTACCAAGCCCATGTGGACCCTCGGGCGGGCGGGCCGCCGCTTAACATCTGACGAGCTGTTCCACACTCACGACTATACCTTAGGGTTAAACATGTGCTCGGTGATTCGTCTACAGTTATAAACAGCTTGGTGGCGTTATTCACAGTAAAAGTAAATTTAAAACAAACTTTAATATCCACTTAAAGAATGTGGGTTAAGCAACGTACAATCGTATGGAACAATACAAGTCAGCTCTTAAATACAATACCGTAAGGAGTATGCAGTGCCATGGAGAGATGCTGATGAAGCGTTACTGTGAGGGAAAAAATTAGGTCTGAAACAGGGCGTACGTTACGGTTCTCTGTGCAGAACACACGTGTACGCACAGAGACACGCAGAGAGACAAAGGGGATGAACCAAAGTCCTAACGGCCGTTATCTCTGGGTGACGGGGCTGTGGACTTTTTTCCCTTATTTCCACCTATTTGTATTTTCTGATTTTTCTCCAGTAAACACGTGCTTCTTCCCTGTATTTTCCGCAGAGCCCAGAATGGCCTTGCGCCACAGCAAGTATTCAGCTAATACGAGGTCACGGAAAGGCGTGGCCGGCAGAGATCACTCTGCCCCTTTTCCTTGCGGATTATTTCTATTACTCCACCCCCAACTACTTACACTCGCGGCAGCTTAAGTTCTCAAAAAAGAGTGAGCACCTCACCCAGAGTTTTAGGTAGTCTGTTTAATTTCTAGAAGCCTGGATGGCAGAGTCCTGTTCCTCTACCTTCACCCATACCTGTCCCCTGCCTGTGCCACCTACCCCTCACCTGAGGGTGGGGATGTGTGGGGAAAGAAACCGGGGGTTGAGCCCGTGGGACAGAAAAAAATGATGCAGAAAGAAAACACTCTCCGGGCCAAGCCCGATTCTTCCCCTCCCTCCTGTCCGTCATTCCAGGAGGGACTATTTAGCACCTAGAACACGCCAGGGATCAGGCTAGGAACTGGGGACACTCAGCTCTCGGGCGGCTCACCCTCCGACAGCGGAGACATTGACAGATAAGTCATTACAACTCAGGACTTTCGAGGCGAGATTAAACCGGAGTACAAAGAATACTAAAGGCCAAAAAAAAAAGAGAGAGAGAGAGAGAGGAAATGACTGACCATTTGGATGCGACGTGGGTGCCATTTGGGACGAAAAGCTCGGCAGAGCAGGTGGCCTGTGCACCGGGTCTGGAGTGTGCAAGACAAGAAAGGCCTTCGAGCAGAGAGCCGTGAGAGGTGTGACAGCTGTCACTCTGCGGAGGGGGCAGCGAGGGCCTCGGCACGTGTTCGCCGCCCGAGCGGAAGATTTTTAACACCCGCCCCTCCAGAAAGTCACATTCAGTAATAATCATGAAATTAAGTGAATGACAATAAAGGCCGGAGCGGAAACGCAGAATGTGACATTTTCCTCGTATTGAACTTTGTGTGATAATCTTACAGTTGTAAAAACTATCAGTAAATTGTAATAAAATCAGAACGTTTCCAAAAGGTATAACTTAGGCAACTGCTAAATCATGTCACTGACATTTGGTTTCTCGATCCGTTCTTTAGTTTTAGAAATCATTCCCAATCAAAAAGAAGTCTTAATTTTAAGGATGTTATCAAATCCAGTCAAATATTTCACACGTGAGCTAAAATTTGCTCTTACCAAACAAAAATACTATACCTCTCGGTTCACACAGTTTCACTGCCTTAAACTTTAAACACTAATTAAAGACTCTCAGCGGTCACACAGAATGACCAGGTGACAGAGCTACAGTTCTGCTTCTCTGCCTTTGCGGTCACCAGCTACTCGTTTACTTGAACTTGCTGTTTAAATAGAGGAATATCTAGGGCTGTAGGGGTCAGAGATGGTAAATGTCCAAAGCAGCCACACCGATCCTGAGCTACTACGAACTTCCTCTTCAAACAAAGGCATGTCCCCAATCCGCAAGTGTCGGAGGCCGACTCTGTAACTAGTTCTATGAATTAACCTCCACGTGTAAACCAACTCACAACGGACAAGTAACGCACATCTGCTCACAGGAAACTTAACATGATTCATCCCAATCGGAAGCACAGCAACTGCTTAGGGTTTATACCAACAGAGATTTTTTCTCCCTGGGAGGTATGTTTTGTCACTGACGTTGCTAAGAATTGCCAGTGGACAACACATACAGGTGGCCAGAGCGAAGCGGTCCCCACCTCACCACGCCCAGGACCCGGCCGCTCGGCGCTTTCCTGTGCCTGGCCCTTCGGCTACTCTGCCATTTTCTTTCATCCGCTGGCATTTTTTCCTGCCCCTTTTCTTAGACAAGGCCTTGTTTAAATGCAGTCCGTGCCTCTGCCTGCAGGGACATGCGATTCTGCGAGCTGTCTGAGGGTCCCACCTTCACACGGAGACCTCGCCCTTCAGAAGGACGCGGAGTCAGAGGACAGGATGCTTTCCAGCCCAAGGGCGCCAGTGAGGTTGACACCATTCACCACGGTGTGCGCACGCGGCAAGGTGTCCCCACGCTCTCTGGGGCGAGGGGGGGGCTTCCTCAGACAAAGAGGCAGAAGCAAAGGTCGTGGGTGACAGGGATGGGACACAGGGGTGAGAGGTAAATCACCGTCCATCGTGACCAGTGCAGGGGGACAAGTAATCGCGGACAATTGGGAAAAAAAAAAAATGTCAACTCACATTCCCCACTGACGGGGTCTTCCCTGTACCTGAAAAGGAGCTGTGTATTTTCTTTTTCTACCAAGAACAGGATAAAAAAAAGCGATATAACCAGTGAAGTCACAGAAACGCGTTGGGGCTCTCGCCACCATTTACTCGCTGTGTGGCATGAGGCGGAGAACCTGACTTTCTTTGAATCTTAATTTCAACATCTGTTTTTAAGAAGAAATTAAATGACGTATGTGGAACGAAACAAAAAAATAGCTAATGCCTGGCACTGTGAACGGAGCTGTTCAGAATACGTTAGTTTATTTTTACTAAAAAAAAATGAAGTCAGCCGTTTCGTGCCTTATGAGAATTGGTTGTGAACGTTTTTAAAACCTTTCCTTAAGGAAAATTTGAAACACGTGTAAAAACCATTCTGCGACGAATGTTCACAGAGCCCTCACTCGCTTTCAACAAGTGTCATCTCGTAGCCAATCCTGCTTCCGTCCTCTGTCCTCTTCCGGATGATTTTGAAGCAAATGACCTCCAATATCCCCTCATTAAATCCAGAAATACTGAAGTATATTCAATATATACTCGGATGGGTGTGGAGTAATCGGGTGGTCATTTTACAAACTACACAAACATCTAACCAACGTACTGTACACCTGAAACCAATAAAAAAAAAATTCTAATTGTCTCATAAATGTCATAAATGCGTTGGGGATTCTTTTTTTACAATTTGTTTTACTCAGTCTCCAAATGAGTTTCTCACATGGGGATTGAGGACCTGTCTTTAGGTCTCTCTGTGGATTCCATACCCCCCATCTGAAACTGATCAAATTTAGCTTTAAATCCCAGCCCTAGAGCTCATCCCTCTCTATATATACACACCCCTCAGGAGTCCAGCCTTCTCCTCAAAAATCAGCAAACACCGAGGCACAGGAGGACAGTGGCTGGGACCTGACTCATGGTCACAGGGTCCGAAACTCTGGGAGACCAGAGATGACACCTTGACCTGGTTGTGCTTCGTGCCCTGAGCCCTGAGGTGGAATGGCTCCCTGGGCACTCTCCCATGACACCAGACAGAGGGACGCTGGAACCGACCTCAGAGCTGTCCTTTTCGTATTGGACTCATCTATGTGACCCGAAGAAATGATCCATCCCCCTGACCTCAGCTCCCGCCAGTCAGCTCCCAGCTCCAGCCTGCACCCGCCTAACGCACAGGGTCTGGTGACTTAGCCCCAGAGCCTCGGTACCCACACACCATCGGGGAGCTCGGGCGTTTGAGCGCTGGTTCCGTTCTCCTGGTGGTCACCGGTCATCAACGACATGGCCAGCCTTTCTCCACCGCAACTCCCCGGGGTCCAGGGTTTGGCTCTGCTAGTGCCAGGTGGATGAACCCTCTCTGTTCTGTCACCCGTCCTCACCCACGACAATTCTCACTTGCAATATTTTTTGAAGAAATGCGGTGGTTCGTCCGGCAGAGCGTGCCATAGTCTGCACTCGGCTGGCACGTCCCGTGTGTCTTTAACTCGTTCCTCTCTTCTCTGCGTATCTCGTAAGCAGGCGTGGTAGGTCGGCGTTTTCTAAACGATGTTTATAAAACGACTTTCTAGGAGATTCCAGAAACAAGAAAGATTTACGTCGATCAGGAAAGCAAAGGCAGAGTCCGGGCTGGATGCACAGTGATGATCAGATAATAAAGCTCGCTTCCCTCCTCCTGGTGCCAACAGATTTCCTTACTGCACGATCAATAGGAAGAAGTTTAGAACTAAGTCGAACTGTCGGCAGCACATTTTTTTTAAAAGGTGATCACACCTTTAGGACCCATTTTTATTACCTGAATAAATTCAAGAAGCGTACGTCATACTTCCTGATCTTTTCTTTTTACGATGAGGTATATTTACAAAGTTGTTTTCTCCCTTGAATGTTTCTGGGAGACGTGTGTCTGGGGGCTGAGCGGGCTCCCTGTGACGTCGACGGGACCCCAAACAAAATGTGATGCCGACTCCTCAGTAGCTCTGCCACCGAAAAGTTACGTCGAGGATTTCCATCACCTGTCCGTTGCGGCACCAGACCGTCTGGACGATGCAAGCTCCTTCATGGCCGAGGCGAGGTGCACGTCTGTAACTGTGGCGGAAGTGGGGGGGGGTGCAGGGGAGCCGTCTAAGCCACTCTGTCCTCCGGGCACAGAAATTGTCTTGTCTTTGGAGCCACCCTTGGTAGCCATCTACATCCCGAGTGATCTAGTCAGGATTCCCCTGAGAATAGAAACAGGAGGATGCATTTACACACGTATCGAGCCAATAAGGCAGTGGCTCACTCGAGGACCGTACAGAGAATTGATGTGCTGGCACAGAGGCCTGAAGGAACGGTCTGGGGTGCAGCAAAGGCGTAGGCGAAGCTGCAGTAACACGCTGACCCGAAACGCGTAACGTCTCACGCAGGGCACAGGTCGACGTCTTGTTTATAAACCTGATCACAGCTCCTTCACGAGGCGATCCCGGGACCCCAGCTCCTTCTGGCTTCTGGTCCTGCACCCCCCGGGCCCCCAGTTTCATTCGAATCCAGCCAGCAGCAAGTAAAAAACAGAGCAAACAGTGCCGCTGAGTCTTCAAAGCCTCGGCCCAGAAACGGACACTTGTTGCTGTCCCATTGGCTAGAACCCGCTGCAGCCAGTTACTGCTCAATTCCTCGCTTTTCGACTTTTAAGCCAGAGTAAATAAGTGCCGCGTCAGCATTTGTCGAAGTCACGGGCTTTTCGTATTGGACTCGCCTATGCGATATTTAATAAAACTTTTAATATTGAGCCACCGGTGCATGGTGGGATATTGCTGTGCTGGACCATTTGTTCATATTTTTTATTAGAATCTTCACTTCTCCGTTTATAAAGTGAACCAGTCTGTGCTTTTCTCTTCTTCCCCTCCCCCTCCTCCTTCCTCTTCGGCATTAGGTTTCCGCCAGCTTCGTCAACGAATCGATGTATTGCCCACGACACGACATATAACATGTTTATTACTCTTACGAGATTATAGTGGTCCGTAAATCCTTAAAAACATTACGCTGGATTTCTTTAAAAAGAGGTAACGAGCAAATAGTTGTTGAAAAACAAAATATTTGTGCTTCGCAAGGCCAGTCGCATGCTTGATTTTAACAGCACGTGCTGGGCCAGCTGCTCGGAGGGCCGTTCTAGACTCATTCGTGTCACTGGGGCATGTCACAATGCCACGTCACCCTGAACTTCTATTTTATCCTTAAAGAAGATACTGGATAATGGGATATCCAAAATCCCTTCCGATCACTCAGATGTTTTTTTTCTTTTCTAAATTTCACAGATGACTCCTTCAGTTCAGAAGCCAAGAAGGAGCACTTTAAACCCAAGATTTTTCCCACTTCAGCTTCCATCCTGCAAGGAAGACAGGGGTGGAGAAATCGGAAGTTATGTTAGCTTCGTATAAATAATAAAAGCAGCGCACGTCTCCATCCCCCTCCCATGAGGAAAGAAGGAAAGCAGGGTGAGGATCCAGCCTCTGAAACCCCTCATGAGGTCGGTAATCACTTATCAGAGCCGAGAGCGAGAGCGACCCTCGGCCCAGCTCCCCGCCTGCAAACACACGGTCCCTCATTTCCTGGCATTTAACAACAGCAAAAGGGCTGACTCGTGTGTGACTTCCCTTATCGAGATGGCTTGCGAGCTAAACCAGAACTCGATTTCCTCTGCGGCTCGCCCCCGCGACTTGTGACAATTCCCACAGGAGACCTCTGAGCAGAGCTGCTCTTTGCAGATGTCACTCACAATTGCATCGATCAGCGCTTTTCTTAAAAAATAATAATAAGGCGGAGAAAGGGAGCTTCCCTTACTCTGTTATTGCATTAAGTAAATATCTGGAAAGCCGGATTCGCACGATTCTGTTTAAATAAGGATTCTTCGCCTTAGGAAATGACACGTTCCCCTAGTGCATTTCAAACAAGTCAATCCCGCCCCCTCCCCAGAAAATGTGGTCAAGTTCAATATCATTTAAGGACGCATTGTCCTTCACCCGCAAGCCGGCGAAGGGAAGTCATCTTGTCCAGCCCTTGAGCATCCAGGAACCACACTGGTCACCCTACGTGTGGCCTAGGAGTCAGTCTTTGCCTTGTGAGCCGGATGTGCATGAATCGTCGTTTTACCTTATCTCCTCAAATCAAAGTCGACTCCGAGGCACCCTTCCACCGAGAGCGTGAGGAGGCCAACTGTGGATGCTTCTTCCCGTTCCGCGCCATCCCCGGAGTCAGAAAAAGGTGCACCTGCCTCCTGTTTCCCGCCACGAGGCGCGTGGAAGGCCGGCGGCCGTGGCTCCCGCCCCGGCGTGGGCAGAGGGGCCCTACCACGAGAGGGTCACGCCGGTGCCCGGGTCCAGGCTCCACGGAGCACCACACGGCCGTCCCTCTCGACGCCCTTCCTGCCTTGCTCGTGTCACCAGAGAGAAGAATAGGCTCCCCCTACTCCTGGGAGCCACCAACTCATGTCCCCTTCACAATCCTGAGGAATTACTCTTCTCCGAGGGCCAGCAGCTCCTCTCTGCGGACTCTGGCCTCATCCCCTGAAGAAGCCGAGGCTCCCAGAACTTAGACGCAGGAGGGAATCCGAAGCGTGTCCAGAACTCGGATCCAGGGGGAGTCGCATCCAACAGCACACGACTCCTGACTTCTAGTCTGCGTTGCTGGGCTGCGGGGCAGCGGTTAACAATGAAACAGCGTGAGAGGCGACGTTCAGTTTCTTTCCGGTCTCGGCTCTGCTGGCCCCGGGAGGGCACGGCCGAGCCGCTTGCTGGAAATGCCAGCTCCGACGTGTCGAGTCAGCACGTGTTACTGTGCGTTTCACGTGCACAGAGAGAGAACGCAGCGCGGGCGAGGAGACGTCCCTGGTAAACCGGATCTTGAGCTGAGCCCATCGTGTCTCTGGAACCTTCCACTGACTCGGTAAACACACGAATAGGTGTTTTCGTTGAGCGTCCGTTATGTGCCAGGCACTCTGTGAAACACTAGCAAAGCAGGGTGAACACGGCACAGCATCGCGTTTGAGGGGTTCAGAGTCTCAAAGACAAAGGCAGAAAGGATTC
Organism: Pteropus vampyrus; assembly: GCF_000151845.1. Taxonomy (NCBI): domain Eukaryota; kingdom Metazoa; phylum Chordata; class Mammalia; order Chiroptera; family Pteropodidae; genus Pteropus; species Pteropus vampyrus. The sequence continues at coordinate 167,580 of NW_011889393.1, forward strand.
ATCCCGTGGTCGATACGGAGGTCCCTCGGAAAATTTTTTTAAGCCACCATTTGGTCCAGCTGACTCACTTCTACTTACACATCCAAGGGAGCCGAAAACGGGATCGGAAGAGAGATTCGCACACCCATCCTCACTACAGCGTTATCCGCCACAGCCAAGAGGTGGAAGCCACCTAAATGTCCATCGAAGAACGAACGCATAAAGGAAATGCGGTATATACCTACAGTGGAATATATTCAACCTTTGAGAAGAAGGAAATCTCATCACATCCCGCAACATGCATTAACCTTGGGGACATTATGCTAAGTGAAATAAGCCAGTCACAAAAAGACAGACACCTGATGCCTGATTCCACGTACGTGAGGTCCCTGAGTGCTCACAGGAGCAGGAAGCCGAGTGGCAGTGTCCAGGGGGCCGGTGTGTGGGTGGGGGACGAGGTTCGGGGAGGGGGGCTAAGCCAATAAAATACCCAGAGCTGATAAAATTGGACAAACCCTCGGGAAACTAAGGTCGAGCGATTCTTGCTTAAGAAAAAGTAGTGACATCAAAAAGAAGAGATCTTGAGGCCGATTATGATTTTCCTTCATCTGCCGTAACGGATTGGAAGAACAGTACGTCCTCGTGCAAGATCAATGCCAGGAGAGGCTCAAGTTCACGTCCGACAGCCCTCAGCTCGCTGCGCATGATTCAGCTTCGCCATCTCCGCGGGACTCGTTAGCACCTGGAGGTGACCCCATGTGTGCCGGCCAATCTCTCTCTGTCCCAACTGTGCAAACGCCACCCTCTGTCGCCAGCCTACTCACACCCGCCTATAAATCCTAGTTAGAGAGTAAGGAAGCGGGTGTAGACACCCGACACAGCCGTCACGGATAAAAGCACGTACTTTCCCGAAAATCACGGGCGGAACGCATCCCTATAGGTTACTGACCCACGTGTCTCCTGGGACTGCGAGCTAACCACGGCACTAGCAAGACCATCGTTTTCTGTCCTGCAAAAGACGGAGCTAGGAAAAACAAAATTTAAAAGTCACGTGGGCCAAGCGAACGAGGAGTCAATAGATCAAATCTGAGTTCTTTTGCTTTATCAGAAAAAGAACCGAAATTGGTACGTGTCAGCATGGCTTTCAGGCTATACGGCCAAGACAGAGATGAACAAGACACATCCTCAAGGAGCTTAGAGTCAGGCAGAGAACATAAGACATGATATGGATTACATATATGGTTGGCGCGGCACAAAAAGCTTTTCAAAGCGATCCACAAAGCTCACGGCCCCCCAGTGCTGGCTTCTGTTTTGGGCGCTGACAGACTCGGGATGCTCAGGGAGCTTTTGTGTTGAGGTGCGTTTCAGGGAGCCAGCTGGAAGGCCACCTGTGTCATTTGGGACTATTCACGACTGGAATGCACCTGACCGTTTGCCTGAGCTGGAGACTGCTCCCTAGGATGAAGGATGCTCTGAACTGTGGCCTCCTCATTCTGCCCCTCCTTCCTCGAGGGGGCTTCCGCGGGCATCGCCCAAGGACATTCCGTAATGGTCACCCTGCAAAGAACAGTCCCCAGATCCGGGAGCCGAAACACAGGCGTGGGCCGGGCTTGGCCTCTGCCTATGCGCGTGCCTTCAGGTTCACTTGAAAGATAGACTGCGGCCCAAGGCCCCTTCTGCTCCCCTTCCTTTTGTTCTGGCAAGTTCCCTGACTCAATATCAGAGAGTGGCTTACGGTACCGGCCCAGTTCTTAAGAGCCGCGTCGGCTGGAAAATGCAATCGATACGTTGGTTCATCCACGTTCTGGACAGAGGAGGAGGCTGACGCTCCGGAGAGTGGCCAGCAGAGGGGGGGAATCTTCAGGGCCACCCTCTCTCCCACGGGGCCACCGCACACACCTCCGAGGTGAGTCAAGGGCATGCGTGCGGCAGAGCTTGAAATAACAACAGGCACGAGAGAGGCCCCTCCGTGCTCTGGCGACCGGGGACGGCCTGCGAACTCAAAGGCATTGCACCACCTCGCGTGGCCGCCACCACGCGGTCCTCGAGGTCCTCATCCTCATAACGAGCCTCCTGCTCAAATGCCAGGGGCCGGAGGCGGGTCCCCACGTGTGCTCAGAAACACATCTGCCCACACTGCGCCTCCCACACAGCCCCGCGGTGGCACCTGGCCCCGGCACCCGCCTCAGAAAATATCTGGCTCCCCTCCCAATGGTGCCACGCCCCCCCCAAAGGTGCTACATCCACAAAGCGTCTGCAAAGAATAGGAAGGACACCTCGCTGATACCTCTCTTCCTGATTCTGAGTTTCAAACTTGGTCACCTGGGCCCCGAAGCAGACCCGCCCCTGTCCTTGGGCCACACAAATGCAGCCTTTTCATCTTAGACATCATAAAATAACTTGTCCCACGACGGGCTCTTCCCTCATGCATATCAGACGGGGCGGGGAGGGAACACAGGGCCACCATTCCAGAGCTCGGTCCGACTTCGAATCTGAGTTTCTGCTCTGCTGAGACGCACAGGAATGTCATCAGGCACCTGAACAACCCGCTTTCCGATGACACCCAGGGAAGCCTGGTTGGAGACCCAGCGTCCACTTCAAGATCGTGTGTTTTCCCCACACGGTTGTCACATGCAGGTGAGGTCCAGCCTTGAATCGTCTCCCTGCCTCAGGTTCCTATAAACTAAGTCTGGGATCCCCTTTTATGAGTCACATAGCTGCCCAGGAGCTTCTGACAACACTGGCAAAGATCAATCTCCTGTGGGCCCAAATCTCAGTCCACCGAGATGCCAACTTCCAGTTTCCGGCCTGATACGGAAACCGCCTGGAAGTGGTCACTGTCCCCGCCACCCTCTCGACAAGAAAAAAGATGAACACGCGGAAGATCAGCAACTCTCGTTAGATCCTTGTCAGAGAACTAAGGTCACAGGGCAAACTGCTGCCTCCAAAGCTGGAGAGACAGACACAGCTTACGGGGAGCAGAGGCCCCAAAAGCAGGCTGGAGCCAGCGCGTGCAGGAACCCACGAAGCTTCCATCGACTAGTTGTCGGAGGGTTAGTGCGGACACCACAGCTACAGCAAACAGTAAACACAGCGTAACTTCCAGCCAGATAAACCTGAAAATCACAACGAAGGCTTATCTACTGCTGTTCCTTTTACCTGATACGTCATGCCTGACTTTCCACAAAAAATTACAAGGCATGATAAAAGGCAAACATCGCAGACCGAAGAAACAAAGCCATTATCAGAACCAGACTGAGTTTTGGTAGAGGTTTTGGAATGATCAGACCTGGAATTTAAAATAACTAAGATCCATATGCTAAGGGCATATAAGTAGCTTTCCAAAACAG
>NW_011889393.1:171763-177909 GCF_000151845.1 Pteropus vampyrus
CCAGATGGGCAGAGCTTCTCCAGGGAAGGGCGTTGTTAGGTAGAAGAGCCAGCTGAGCAAAGACCCCGTGGCAGGAAGCTAAGTAGTCAGGTGGGGCTAGTGTGTGACCTGGACAGTGTGGACAAGCTCGGGGATCCTTTGTCCCCCGTGTCTGTCTGTTTTACACATCTGCAAAGCCCAGATTCCTCCAGGAAGCATTTCTTAGCAGCCTTGTCTACCTACACCTCACCCACCCTGCCAGAGCCGAGCACGAAGACCAAGTGATGTGTTCGAACCCTCCTTGCCTCGCACAGCAGCTCCCACGCAAGGGCCTTGTATGTCAAGGCCAAGTGACTCTCTTTCTGTAATGGGAAAAATCACTGCTGCTTATTTGTCAAAGGGCTGTAAATGTTACTCACCTCCTCCCGCCCCTGTGGTTGTTAATGGCTAGGTTCTCATCGCGGCCTCCCGCTGTCTGATGGGAAGTTCTGTGGGACTCGAGGCTTTACTGACACTCCAGGAGGTCACTGGAGCGACACCCCCTGGAAGGTGACACAGGCTCACAGGCTGTGAGCATGGTCAGGCAGGAGGGCAAAAGATCCTCTGCCCTCTAGGTCCTCAGACTTCTGGGAAAGAAAGGAAAGAGGGTGACGGAGACACTTGCTGATTCAAACGAATCGATCGCCATGATGAAAAGGGGAAAATAAAGTCTGATCAGCCCACTTTTATAAGAGCAGCTGCCACTTTTGAGGTTGACGGGACTCCTACGGCCACACAGAAAAGAACAGTTCGATCCTTCTAAATGTCTAAAGATATACATATGCGTATCAAGTACTTTTCATAACATTATAATGTTAAGCAAGTATTCTCACTTTCAAAAGGCACTTAGATATTTAAAATGTTTGCATGTACGCGAACACGTATTGATATGCATAAATAGCCACTATATAATGGTAGGGCTTCATTTGAAGAAGAAAGCATTTCGTCATAAAAGCAATAAAAAGTTACTCGTTATTGTATTATGATGATATTATGGAGATCCATGATCTACTAATAGCAGCCACGACTGAAATTTATTACATAATCACCGTACACAAGACGCTGTGCTTTGGACGGTTCCTCATTTATTTCTCGAAACCATCTTAAAACAGCAGCGCTATTATTACCCCATTTCACAGAGGAGGAACAGAGGGCTGCATCAGGTCAGGAGGCGATGAGTTCAGACCTCGAATTCCCATCTGAGTCTAAATCTTTGGTTTTAATCCCTCACCACGCTGTCACCTTGAAATGGCTGCTCTACGCCTATCCATTCACTAAACAGGCGTTTATTGAGCACGGTGTACAAAGCCTGCGCTACATGCCAGGGACAGGAATGTCTGTGACATACAGTCTGCCCTCCGTCGGCTGACCCTGGATCTCGCTTTAAGGGTCAACACCGCTGTTGACCCTTAAAGTTACTATGCAGGCAGCTCGATTCATGACAGCCGAAACCAGAAAACGCCACGCGTCCTTCAGTGGATCGATGGTTTAAAAAAATAAATAAGTAAAAAAAATAAATACACCCGTGTCATGGAATAGCATTCACTGATGAAAAAGGAATGAATTAATACACCCAACATCTTGGACGAATGGCAAAGGAATTACGCCAAGTGAAAGAAGCCAGTCGGAAGGTTACATACCACATGATACCATTTATGTAACATTCTTGGAATGGCAAGATGACAGAGATGGAGGACAGGTTAGCGGTTGCCAGGGGTCAGGGATGGGGGCGGGTAGAGGGTGGGCGGCCGTGAACGGGGTAGCGTGAGGGAGCCTCGTGGTGATGAACTGGTCGCTATCTCGATCCTGGTGGTGGTTTTAAGTCTATACGTGCGATGATAATGCACAGAACTATTCACACACACACACACACATGCCCACAAAAGAGGGAAATCTGGATAACTTCTGTGGACCTACGTCACCACCCTGGTGGTGACATTGCACAATGGTTGTGTCAGATGGTATCACTGGGGGAAGCTGGGGAGAACGCAGGAACTTCCCCGTGTGTTTTTTTTTTTTTTTTTGCAACTTCCTTGTATCCATAATGATTTCAAAATTTGTGTTATATTATAACTACTGTGCAAGCATTTCCCTTTCTTTGCAGATCATTTAACCCCATCGGCAAGAGGGAGCCTCTGGGGTCCTTGGCAGAACTCGAATGGAGCTCGTCGCAGCTGACGGTTCAGTAAAGTCAGCCTTGAGCATGCGCCTACCCTGCCAGCAGGCACATGACAGTCACACACAGAGCTGATTTCTTTTGGTTTTGTTTTTTGGTTTGGGGTATTTTTTTTTTCTCTGAAGCATGGTCCTTTTATAAATAGATTCACAAACACACATTCTGCATTACTATCCATTTTCCAAATTATGATCTAAAATATATTTAGGACCGATACATACAGATAAATAACCACCTCTTTTAACCTCACGGCATGCTTCTTTTTAAAGAATCATCCCAGTTGTCATCTATATAATATGCCACCCACGAACCGGATTCAAAGGCCAAAATATCCACAAAACAAAGGTAGCATTTTGCTGACAATCCACCCTAAGTGACCAAAGGCTTCTTTTGGGTCGGCAGAAGCTTTGGTCCTGTTCTTACCAGAACCCTCTAATTCCCTAGCAGGCTCTCTCTTTATTGATCCTTTTTTGTCAAATACAACACCCCAGGAATTGTAAGCCATGTCCTGATTTCAGAGGTATCCAAGCGTGAAAAAGGCACGTGTCAGAATGGATCACATATCGTAACATTCCATCCAAAGGATACAGCCTCTGCCTTTATCTGAAGAACGGGCCCCTCCCTATGCTGTAGAGAACTGTTTCCATCCCATCATGTAATTCTTCTAGTCGAAACAAAATCTGAACCAAGGTTTCCTTTCTGCGAGATGAGAACTCGGGGGGGGGGGTGGGGGCCGGACATGTGGCTGCTCGCAGTCACCTAGCCGAGCTCACGTGAGCCCCCCGCAGAGATGGAGCCTGGAAAGGCCACTGCAGGGCCGTGATTCACCGACAGCTGGCCCCGCCACAAGCGCAGGATGGAGTCGCTGAGGCAGACGATCGGCTACCTCCTCCCCATGCGGGACCCCAGGAAGGGCTCTGCTGAGTCACACGGCGGCAATGCAGGTGGCTCCGCCGAAGGAACGGACTGTGGCTCCTTCTCAGCACGCCCCTCGGCGGAGTCACAGACTAGCTATGAGAGGACACGGGGACCAGCAGCACCGCCCTGGTGCCCATCACGGAGACGAGGGTAACTTCCAGAAACCAAACAGTCCTGTGTCAGGACGACAGAGGCCCCGAGAAGGGCAGGTGTGGCCGTGACCCATGGCCTCTGGCACCAAGTCCCCGGGGCCCAGCCTGGAGGTTCACTGGGACCCAGGCAAGGAGCTGCACATGTCCGGCTCAGAGTGGAACCAGGCCAGAGTCACCTAATCACAGACTGTAGGATGCCGCTGGACATCGCCCAGCCCAGGAGTGGACAGAGCTCAGGAAGACGGACACCTGATGAAGAAATAATCTCTGCTTCCACTAACCCGCAACCACCATTTAGGATTTTAGCTACAAATATGGACGACGTGCCACGCGAGGGACATCTGTGTCTGCTACCAACAAAAATCATACGTTCGCGTCACCTCGTGACTGTTAGATATCTTGAAATATCATTCAGCCTTCATCTTTCGTTGGCATTGGCAGTTGTTTTCAGGCCTGTCGTCTGGACTACATCATCCTATGTAATCCGCTAATAAAGTAGCACATACGTGATCATGTCACGAAGGTGTTTTGGTATTTCGATAACTGTATTTCAATAAATGTTCTTTCCTTTGTAATCCAATGTACTTTATTTTTTACAGTTAAGTGTTATTCTGAGAAGGGTTCGGAGTCGGCCTTAGGCCACCAAAGGGTCCTTGGCAAGGAAAAAGTTTCAGGACATGGCACCAGTTTGCTGAGTTTGCTGTGACAAAGGCCCACAGGCTGTCTGGGCGGCTTAAACGATGATACTTATTTTCCAAGATCAAGATGCTGGCAGGGTTAAGTCTTCCTACGGCCTCTCTCCGGGGCTCACAGACAGCCGCCTGTCTGTCTGGTCGCGTCATCCTCCCCCGCGCATGTCACTGGCCCCGAGTCCCCTTTCTGTAAGGACACCCGTCGTACTGGATTAGAGCTCGCCTTAATGACCTCGTTTTACTTCTGCGAAGACCCCATCTCCAAACCAGGTCGCATCCTGAGGTCCGGGGAGTCAAGACGCCAGCATACAGCATATCTTTTGGGGGGGACGCAATCCAACCCACATCTCCTGTCCGGTCCCCGTTTGTCTTCACGGGGAGCCTCAGGCATAAGCGCTAACAAAACACACATTTCCCGACGGCTCCCTCAAGAACCTGTGACGGTCACACACTGTAGGTGACATGGCGGCCAGAACCCCTGGGAAAGCGGGGAGCAATCTCCCCACGCGCAGATGCTCTGAGAACCCCGAGCGGCCCGATCAGAAAGTGGAGCTGGTCACCCACCAGGCAGCCGGTTCTCAGGCCCCCAAAGGCCAGCAGAGGACGCTGCCGGCGTCAGCTTCTCACTTACAGTTGGCAGCCGCTTCCGGTCTCGTCTTTAACTTTCACAGCAGTCACAATCACCTGTGCCACACCTATGAGGGCCCCAGGGAGCCCACCTGTCCCCAAGAACACACCTGAGGCCTTGACTATGCTCACCAGGTGGACGACATTCGAACACTTCAGGAAAATGGCACTGACTCTCTCTCTGGGACTCTCAGCCCTCAGGCCCACTGTCCAAACCTGAATCCTGTCTCCTCCATCGGACCCCGTGCTCTAGAAAGCTGAAATGAAACCCGTCCACACGGCAGCTCACATGCACACACCCAGGATACGGAGTAAGCAGGGCACAAAGCAGCCCAGGCTCCCGACAGACCTACGTCACGTGACTACCTCAGCCATAAATCTGACATGTCATTCAGACTTTAATTAACAAACCCAGCACTCTATGTCCTAACGGGGCCATCGGAATGATCACCTCCTGTGGACAGTGGGATGTCAAGGGAGGGGACAAGGAGGCTATTACCTGCAAATCCTAAAGTGACATCAGAGACGTCTGTCATCTCTGAGCTGCCGCCCCATCGCCCCATCGACCAAAGCAAACGGCCCGGTTGCAGCCCCCACGTGGCGTGGACTCTGCACTTAGCCCGGCTTCGTGGCATCCGCAGTGGCGACCGTGCCGGTGCGCCGGCTCTGCCTCCCTCCCCACGCCGGTCGGCGCCGGGAGCCCCATGCGCGTTGTCGCCGCTGCCTTCTCCGTGCGAGCGTCCAGCCCCACACGCGGCAGACACTGGGCCGCGTTTCCTCGGCGAGGGACCCAGCGGCCCCCACTGCCACGCCCGCCGCCCACCCTCCGACAGCCGGCGGCCCTGGTGCCACACGCTTCCTCCCCCGGAGGTCGCCCAAGCGCATCTAAATTTAGCTTTAGAAATAGAAAAGCTCGCGCAGAGTGCGGGGCAGACAGCGCCCTGCCACCCGTCCTGGAGACCCCTCCCCGCCACCGCCCACCGCGGGAGGAGGCCGGGGCTGTGCGGGGTGCCGGTGTCCCGCCTCGTTACTGAACATTCACCATCTGTCAAGGGCAGCCTGTCCCCTGCCCGCTTCCTTCCATCCGTGGACATATTTAGGGACTTGCAGACCAAGGAGTTGGACATCTCACCTTAGGACAAACAGCTACAGGGGATTTGTGGCCTAATCAACAATATATTTGGTCTCTGTCCCCATTCCTGGGACAGAGTTCCTAAAATCCTTGGGAATTCCCGAGTGACAAGAGTGTCTTGTTATTCAGAAGGAGGCCTTTGATCACACCTGAGTTTATGCTAATGAGGTGACAGAAGTTGACAGGGTGCCTCACTCGCTGACCTCCCGGAAGTGGGGTGGGGTACAGATGGAGCCCCCGGAGAACCCTTACCCCAGGAGACTTGATGAGGTTTAGGTTGGTGACCAGGTGGAGGGTGCTGTGCCCAGAAAGAGCGTGGGAGCCCTGTGCCCCCCCACAACCCTGCCCTACGTGCCCCTCCCACTGGGGTTCCCGCGCTGTATCCCTCACGATCAGCCAGAACGGCCAGTAAATGCATTCTCCGTGTTCTG
>NW_011889394.1:0-2021 GCF_000151845.1 Pteropus vampyrus
TAAAGACAAATACCATATGATTTCACTTACATGTGGAATATGAAGAATAAAATTAACAAAGCGACAGGGCAGAAACAGACTCATAAATACAGAGAACATCCTGATGACTGGGGGCTTGTGGGGTGAGTGAAAAAGAGGATGGGATTGAGAAGTGCAAATTAGTAGTTACAGAATAGCCATTGGAATGTAAAGTAAAGCATAAGAAATATAGTCGATAATGTCATAATAACTATATTTGATGTGGGATGGGTGATAAATTTATTGGGGTGATCACTTTGTTAGTTACATAATGTCTAATCACTATGTTGTACACCTGAAACTAACATGATATTGTATGTCGACTGTAATTGAAAAACAAATAATCATTAAAAAAAGGCATGCAGAAGATTGGACCCTGAAATAGGAAGAAGTTTTAAGACTATCTCGACTAATGTATTACAATTCTATTTTCCCCTATGTGTACTTATAAAAAAAAAAGTGTGATTTAAAAAACTATCCAAAATAGTCTCAAAGAGCTCTTTCAAAAGTGTAACAAAAAATTCTCATGTAGTGAGAAAACATAGCATATAATTTAATAGTATTTTTTTTTATTTCTTGATGGTTATGTTAAAAAATAGCGCATGTTCAATTCAGGTCTCCTTAGGTCTGAGGAAATAGGATCTTGTACCCATTGTGATGTGGATAATGAGTCTTAGAGGGAGAAGTGACTTGCTCAGTATAACCCAGTTATTGAAACTGGAACTATATACCTGGAGAGGCCAACAGCCCTACCTCTGCTTCCTCCCTGTTGAGCACAAACACCATGCTGATTGCAATGTCCATGGAAAGGAAATAGCAAAGGAAACTTCCCGTGAGTGTGGAGGTTTCACATGCCTTGTTCACCACCCATCCCTCGAGCCTGGTCCAGTGCATGGGCATCGAGGGTGACTGGTAAGTGGCGCAGACTCTAGCACTCAATTCAAATGATATCTCTGCCCTTCACTCTCCATATATGAACCTCAGTGTATCACATATGATGGGTTTTGATTATACCTGACTCAAATAGTTGCTGTGAGTTTTAAATGAGTTGATACAATTAGAAGCACTTGGTATAGTGCCCGGCATATAGAAAGTGCTTAATATATATTAATCATGAAGATGTTTCTCTTGATATCTTAAGCATGTATGTCATAGCAGGTTCAGTAAACATTTGCAGAATGGGTGAGCAATAACAAGGGAGAATGGAGGAATAGATGGCTGGGTGGATGGGTAGATGGGTGGATAGATAGATGAACTGGAAATAAATGGACAAGTGCATGGATGGATGGATGGATGGATGGATGGATGGATGGATGATGGATGGATATAAATACAGGTGGCTGGATGAAAGAATGATGGGTGGTTGCATGAATAGAAGGATAGTGGATATAAAGATTAGAAGAGAGTTGACTAGCTGACTAGCTGACTGGCTGGCTGGAGATATGGGTGGACAGAGAAATGGATGGACAGATGGATATAAATATAGGCAGATGGATGAAAGAATGATGGGCAAATTCATGAAAAGAAGAATGTTAGATATAGAGATTGAAAAAACGTCGACTATTTGCTGGCTGGTTAGTAATATGGATGGATGGATGGAGGATGGGTGCATGGAAGAATATACTGGCATGTGAATGGCATGTGGTTGAATGACTGGATAGAGTCGAGGAAATATTGGAAGATAAATGAATAATAGATGGATGAGTAGGTGGATGAATATATAAATGGATGAGTAACCTGGAAGCCAGAGAAAACTCCTCTATGACCTGGATCCAGACCCAGAATAGAAGATTTGGGCCCAAGATGAACTCTCACTGGCTGCACCAGAACATTGTTCTTGCCATAGAGCAGGTATCCTGGAGTTCCGATGCAGGGGCTCCACATAGTCATGGGCAGAGAGGGATGGCCAGTTCTCCATGCTGCCAGTCGAGTGTCTCTTCTGGCAGTTGTGAGGGGAGATGGAGGATGTGGCCCGGGATGACCTTCAGGGCTCCACTCCATTC
>NW_011889394.1:5571-6432 GCF_000151845.1 Pteropus vampyrus
CACTCATCCCCATGAGCTTCTCTGTAGTCCCTGCCCCATCACTCATGACTGTCTGTGTTTACAGGTTTCCTCTCCCAGATGGTGCTGACTCAGCCCCATGCCCCCTCCCTCCCCCCGCATCTCTGGGAGAGTCAGACAGACTCACGTGCACTCTGAGCAGTGGCTACAGTTTGTGGCTACTAGATAATCTGGTTACAGCAGAAGCCAGGGAGCCCTCCTCAGCACCTCTTGTACTACCACACAGACTCAGACAGGCACCAGGCCTCCGGGATCCTCAGCCGCTTCTCTGGATCCAAAGATGGTTTGGCCAATGCAGGGCTTCTGCTCATCTCTGGGCTCCAGCTTGAGGACGAGGTTGACCTTTACTGTGTGATCTATCTTAGTAGTGCTGCTCTCAGTGACACACCTAGATGCGGAAGTGGGACAAAAACCTCAGCCTGCTCATAATCTTACATGACAAAATCAATCAATCAATCAATCAATCAGTCGTGTATAGACAAACGGTACTTAGAGGTACCTTCTGGTTCATAATGTCTCTACTCAAATGTATCATTCAGTGTTTCCGAAACCTCAGGAAAATAAAAGAAAAATAAAACAAAAATAATCCATGATGACACTGAATTGTTGTCTGGTTATTTATGAGCTAAAACCAGGGCCTGTGGAGCTTCCCTGTTTCTCAAGAAATAAGGAAAATGAGCCTTTCCTAGCTTCCATCTCCATCAGAGACTGGGGACCAACCCAGCAGATAGATCATCCTCCACAGCATGGACTCTGCTCTTCCAGGGGTCAGAGCAGAGACCTTCCCATACCTTCTGGGTTCCTGAGCTTAGGGCTGGCTGAGGAGCCCTGTGTCCCAGGGAC
>NW_011889394.1:6482-7801 GCF_000151845.1 Pteropus vampyrus
AAAATAACACGTGATGCCATCAAAACAACAATGTTAGTGCTGAGTGCTTTTGGTTTTTATTTGTGAGTTGTGGTGTAGTGGTTTCTAATTCTTTACAAAATTCTGTTAATCTTTTCTCTCTCTGCCAGGGAGATCACCTCAATCACCCTACAAATCCCAGCTCACACACCACAGCTTTGTTCAGGCTTCTTGGGCTAACTCCTCCATGCACACAACAACATGCACACAGGGCAATGTCACCCTGTGTGCATTTCTGTTGCACCCAGTACCTGTCCTCCACATATATGTGTAGTGTCTGGCACAGCAGAGAAGGTTGAAGCTGTATGGGTACAATGGACAAAGACTGATATTTTGAACAAAGGAATAATAGTTTTCTGTCAAAATATAACTCCAAGAGTGAGAGCATCACCATTTTCATAGTGGACCAAGAAAAGCTCGCTTTCACCCTACTCTTTTGGATAGTAACATCAGCAAAGCCTACTGTAAAAAGTTCACACTGTGTGGTATGCTTAGAGACATCATGATGTCTGGAGGGTATGGACCCCATGACCAGCAAAAGGAGCAATGCAGTGTCTCCCAATGTGGGTGCTGGGCCAGACGACTGGTAAAGCACTCAGTAGGCTCTAGGGGAGTTGGATAAAATGTGTCCTCACTGATGTGTGACTTTCCTTCCTCTATGAGATCCTCGTCACCCCATGAGCTCCTGGTCCTGATACCCTTGACACATCGCTTCCCTTTTTTTTCTTTATGGAATCTTTGGCCAAATCTGGTACAGGTTGGAGCTGGTAAACAATAAGGACCTAGAATGAAATTCTAAGGAGAGTGTGGGCTCCTAAGAACGTCAGTCCAGAGAATAAGACACTTGTCAGCATAATCCTCACAGTGAAACCTCAAGAGAAAGAGCTCTGTGCGTCTCCATCATGTCCTGGGATCTTTCTCTTTTAGTGTCTTATATAGTGAGCTTTTGTCATAAAGGAGCTCCTGGGGTCACATAGGAACTGGCTTCTCCTTGGTTCCACAGGGAGCAGGTGCCGTGACACCAGACTCAGAACCCTCTGTCTCAATGTATTAGTACTCACTTGGGCAGAAAGTCATCCCTTTCTGCACTGGAAGCCTCTGCAATGGGGGTTATTCTGGCTTTGAGACAGAGCCCCATAAGCGTGATACAGCCTGAGTGGGAAGCAGATTGTTACTTCAGACCAGAGTGACGCCGCAGAGCTTACAAGGTGCACTTCATCCCTGGGCAGTGGACCAAGACCACCTCTCTACTCCTCTCGTTCCGTCCATTGCTCCACTGTCACTGTTACCAATACTCGTTA
>NW_011889394.1:10061-11725 GCF_000151845.1 Pteropus vampyrus
CTGAGCTTAGGGCTGGCTGAGGAGCCCTGTGTCCCAGGGACAAGGCACTGCGATGTGAGATGCTGGGTAAGAACACAGGCCTGGGGAGAATTCCAGGCACAGAGTTGGTCTGGGACTCACACTGGGGACCCTGGCCTTTAGTTGTAAAGTCAGGGAGAGGGGGCCAGTCAAAGGGGAAATTAGGGGCCTGAGGCCAGGAAACCTCTTTATGGGTCACGAGAGGGTGGGGGTGCTCCACAGCTGCTAGGAAAACTCTGAGTCTGCTACACAGAAGGGGGTAAATGGATAAGAAGTTCTTACAGATGACACCACGCAGAACCATGGGACTCCCATGTGTGGGTTTTTCTGAGCCCACAGGAACTGACTGTGTCCGCCTCTTTCTCATACTCATTAGGGTGTGGGGTGGGCTGTGGAACATCAGGAGCAGAAACTCCCCAACATGTGCCTGTGACACAGGGTTTCTCAACCTCGGCACTACTGACAATGGGGGTGGGGTCATTTCTTGTGGAGGGGACTATTCTCTGTATGTGGGACCTTTAGAAGCAGCCTGTGAGCTCCACATATCACATGCCAGGACCACCTTACTCTCTAAGTCATTACACACAAAAAACACCTCCAGACATTTTCAAATATTCCTTGGATGAGGGAAAAATCGCCTCAGTTTGAGACTCACTGGGTTAAAAGGATAAGTTCTGAGCTATTAGGAGGCCTTTGGGTATGAGTCCAGTGTATGCCATTCAGCTGGACGAAGACTAGATGTGCCATCTCTCTGTGCTTCTGTATTCCACCTGTTAGACAAAACACTTACACAAACTCACATGAGGTCAGAGAGCCTGTGACCCAGTCACATGGAATCTCCTCACCCAGAGAGTGGAGTACGATTTTGGCCAGACTATGCATGCAGTTAATATTTACAATTTTTACACAATCCACATGAAGATACAATAGATTCATCTTTGTGTACTTTTTTAGGGAGTATGTTTTAAGTATGTGGTACAGAGAGGAATAAAAACAGGACAAGTTCTCGTACCCTTGGAGTTTACATTTTAGCGGGTTTGAGACAATGGACAAAAGCGGCAGCAGAGATGAGTGGACAATAATGTCATAATGTCACTCTTTCACCAAAGAGTCTGGGTAAAAATGTTGTCCTTGCCTCTATTTGTGTCCTTGAACCTACACTGTCTAGTACAATCCCTACAAGCCACCTGTTGGTAGTTATTTAAATCATTATTTTAATTAAATTAAATAGTATTTGAAAAAGTCTACTTCTCAGTGTTATTGGCTGAACTTCAACTGATTAATGGCCTCACATGCCTCGTGGCCACCACAATGAGAGTGTTGACGTAAGATGTGACCTTCACAGTGGGAAACTCTACAGGACTCTGCTGAGCTGGCTAATTTTCTGACCATTTCCTTAGTTCTGGTCTCTCACTTGTAAGATGGGGATAAATGAAAACACTGGTTCTCTACAATATCCAAGGCCCCTGTCAGTGGCAGTATTATATTGTACCTCTCCACTCTATTGAACTCAGGTTGGTCACATGACTGCTTTGTCAATGAAAGGAACAGAAGTGCCCATACTTTCCGAGTAGGAGGTGTAAGAATAGAATGTGCTTTGTCAAGTCCTCTTGTCTCTCTGCTATGATCAGCAGTGTTTCCAGTAG
>NW_011889394.1:12611-22021 GCF_000151845.1 Pteropus vampyrus
CTCCTTCCTCCCTTCCCAAGAGTCTGGACTCCACGTCACACCACTCCCCTTCCTGTTTGAGACTCTTTCTCCACCACGCACCTCATGGCTGCGGTTCTCGGCTTCACCAGAAAGGGCGCTGGAGGCCCCTCGGGAACTGCAGGAGACATACTCACCTGGAAGGGTGACCTCACCTCGTCAGTAAGAGCACCTCTCCTTGAACGCCTTCCAGGTGTGCAGTGTCCTTGAACACCCTCCCCATGAAGGATTAACGAAGACAAATACATAGAGTTGGGACTGAGGCTCGTCCTGACAAAGAGTTATAGGAGCAAAGGAAGAGCGAGGCTGAGGCTCAGGCCTCTGCATCTAACAGTCCGTATATTTCCTTCCTGTGCCCTTTTTCTATGATGTATGAGGGAAACATGCCTTTTCAGGACAGGTTCTAAGGTCTCATCCCACAGGTTTATCAACAGATGGAGATATATTCTGGACATTTCCATGTTGATATAATGCCACTTTGAACTATGAGCTGAGGTGTGGAAATGAGGAGGTAGCATAGAAATGAGGGTCCTGGTCTGTGCTCTTAGTTGCATCGAGTCCTTGGACAAGTTGTGAGGAAGGCTGATTCCCTCTTGGCGGCTCCTGGCATCTCCTGGCATCTCCTCTCCCACCAAGAGAAATCCCTGCCTGGGTCAGCAGGAGGCGCTGCAAGTGAGCTCCTTAGAGAGTCTGCAGGGTGTGCCCTCTGCTGGAAAACCTGCCTTCTGTTTGTGATCTGATTCCCTCCAGCAAGTGCTCCCTGGGGCCCCTAGGGAGTCACAGAGAGGTCAGTCCCAGTCCCGATCCCTCACAGTACCAACACGGAAAAGAAGGGCCAGACTCAGAGTACAAAGCAGATCTGGGACAGTCAGTGGGAGAGGCAGACTTGCATGAAAGAATCTCCCTCCCTGGTGGTGCAGGGAGGAATAAAAGACATCAGAGGCGCTCTGTCTGAGCTGAGAGACACAGAAAGCAGAGCCGGGGAGCATCCCCACCATGGCCTGGACCTTTTCCTTCCTCTCCCTCCTCACTCACTACATAGGTGCTTGGATCCTCTGTCTGGGAATGTGGCTCCAGAAGGACACAGGGCTCTGCCCCTATCCCTGGAGCCCAGGCAGTGTTGTTGGAACCCCAGATCCACCATTTCTGTGTCTTTTTTTCTTTATTCCAGGGACCAGAGTGCTGTCTGGGCTGACCCAGGAGGCCTCAGTGTCAGGGTTGCTGGGTCAGACAGTCACCATCACCTACACTGGAAACAGCAACAATTTCGGCAAGTATCCCACTAGCTGGTACCAACAGCTCCCTGGGGCTGCTCCCAATCTCCACATCCATCACGACACCAATTGATCCTGGCTCAGTACTCTGGCTCTCGTTCAGGCTCCAAGGCCTCCCCGACCATCTCTGGGCTCCAGCCTGAGGACGATGCCGATTATTTCTGTTTATCGTTGGACAGCAGCCTCCGTGCTCACACAGCGCTCCAGCCATGTGGGGAAGTGAGACACAAACCTTCCACGGTGGTTGATCACTGTAATTATCTGTGTCCAACTGCAGCTGAAGGATTGATGTCTCTTCTTTTCTCGAGCCTTTGAGAGTCTCGAACAGGAGGAGGCAGTGGTCCCTTTCACGTAATTGAATCTATCACAAGGCCCACTTTCATTCTGTCCTCGCACAACCTCTCACATGGTGGAGCTGTGGCTCCTCCATGAATCTCTGGGTAAGAAATTGTCCCCCATGCATGCACCTGACTACACGTGTACATAACCCGCATGTACTGTAATCCACAGTGTTATGTAGAGTTAACTGGCTGAAAATGAGCTCTGGCCTGGGCTTTGGCTCCTGGGAAACATTCTCTATGGGAATGTCATGGCTGAGCGGTGTTTTTTCATTTGCCTGGAATTCTTGAACTAGACAGATACTAACCACACATATATATTATTGAATAATTTTCTAAATTTGATATACATAATTATTTAATAATTATTCAATCTCATTGATAGTGTCAATGTAAGAAACACCCAAACCTGTAGAGAATTTATATAAGAGTTTATTTGAGCCAAACTGATAATATATGCCAGAGAGCAAGATCTCAAATGTTCTGGAGAATAACAGTTTTGCAGCTTCTTTTATGCATTTGAAATTGAGATGGGAATGGAAGGAAGAAGACATGGAAGTGGGAGAAACCAAGGTGGGGATTGGATACAAGAGAGTTAACAAGATTATGTGCTCTGTTGAGGGTTAATATCCCTTTAGAGGGCTTATTACTTCTGGCATTTCAAACTGTATTAACTTAGATGAACACAAAGAGTGGACAGAGCTGGCTTAAAACCTGTCACTAAAGAAGTTATAGGCCTGGGGTGTGAGTAGCCACCATGACTTGTCCAGTTAGGAATTTATGATCAAATGACCCTCTGAGCTTATTTTCCATACGACCCCTTTTCCTTGTCCATGATGGGTATGTGAAGAATCTTTACACTATTCTATTTTGTGTATATCTAAGATTTAATATTTCCTTAAATATCCCAAAATGTGAGAGTTTCTAAGGTCATCTGCTTTATAGCACTTTTATATTGCTGAGGATGCGGAGTATCCCTCACTTTTACTCTTAACTTTTTACGGCTAGACTAATAACAAAAATGACATAAGAACAGATTAAAAAAAAAAAACAGTGTGTGCACATAGTAGAATCATAAATGATATGCTCAGAAATGATGAACCAGCCAGATTTTTATATTTTTAATCAAAGAAGACAAATTTGTGAAGAATTGACAGGACAAAGAAAGTTGGTACCTGTTAATAAGGAATCTCAGCAAGGTTTGGGTATTCGTTAATGAGGCATCTAAACAAAGATTGGACTTGGGTAGGAGATTAGTAAACAAGTAACAAGGTTTGTTTGTACAGGCTCTTTTGGTCCTGGAGATCAGGTTGCCTCTCCCTCTTGGAGCTAGGATGGCACCTTTCACAGGAAAGTTATATTTCCTACATTCGAGAGCAAAATTAGGGTCCATGTGCCCTTTGTCACCCACTGCTTGTGAAATTACTTTAATTAAAATAAATCAGCATGGTATTGTGTGATATTTGGGGGCAGCTCACCCTGGGCTCTGACAATATTCACTGTGCCGTTGATTCCTGGTGAGTTTTCCTTTGAAGTCACAAAGCCCTCAAAAACATAGATTCCATTATTATTGGTAATAATGAGTTGAGAGCTCTGTTGGCATGCAAACTTTTCAATCAGTATTCATGAGGTCCCTGTGCCGTGTAAAGGTGGCAGAGCAGAAAGACAGCAGAGCAGGACTGAGGTGAGACTGAATTTTTGTATGTGGTCAGCAGGGGGCACCGTAGGAAAGTTTCTGGAGCCCCAGAAAATGTGCTCACAGATGGAGACTTCCACAAATAAGGCAGATCTGAGACTGGGAAAAGCAGGAGCAGAAGGAGTTGGACCTGAGTTCAAGGATGCAGACCCATCAGCTGTGTCCTCTGCGTGGGATCCCAGCCCCTGCCCTTTCCTAGGTCCTGCCCATCAAGGAAACAAGTAGCACTGACGGCCAAAATAGATTGTGCACAGGTCCCAGCCCCTGAATGTGTGTAGGGACAGGCAGGGGTGGAGACATATTTGCATGAGCAGCTCCTCTATTGTGAGCCTGAATGTAATAGAGGCCTAGTCAACACAGTGCTACTGTGGAGATCAGGGGCTGTGTTCACCATGGTCTGGATTCCTGTTTGCATCACCTGGACCTTCTGGGAGACTCACCTGTACCCTGTGACATCACTGCTGTTGAATACAGGATATTATGGTACCAGAGGAGCCCTCCTCAGTTTCTCCTGAATTATTACTCAGAATCTGACAAGAACCAGGGCTCTGGGGTCCTCAGTTGTTTCCCTGGATCCAAAACTTCCTCGGCCAATGCAGGGCTTCTGCTCATCTCTGGGCTCCAGTCTGAAGACAAGGTTATTATTCCTCTCAGATCTGGCTCAGTGATGATTGTCACAGGCTGACTAGGAAGTAGAACTGAAAACCTAGGCTAGTCTATGCTCTTATTTTATTGAGGTTAAAATATATCTACTACTACTATATTAAAAAAAAAATTTCTATTCTAAAATTATCAGTATTTTACCAAATAAGTATGAGATGATAAAATTTGCAAACCAACAGAATCATACTATAACCGAATCCGAGAGCTTTTCCTCTACTCACTTGCATGTCAGCCTGAAGGTCAGTGACACCAGAGTGACCCCTATGATGAAGTCTCCTGGTTCAGAGACTCCATGTGGCCCCCAGGATGATCTCTGTCCTCCCTCTAGGGCCACAGCAGTGCCAGCACCAGGGTGGCCTGGTTGACACCATTCTGAGAAATGTAAATCTAATACTGAAATTCATCCTTAGGTGGCAAAAACATAAAGAAACTATAGCTTTAGGGGTCGAAATGTAAAGATGTTGTCATCCATTAGTCCCCAGAGTCCCATAGACTCCAGGAGTTACAAAGAGGTTAAGTCGCTATTCTGGTACTCACCCGGATGAAAGGTGAACAGTCTATTAAGACTAAATTTACATCTCCATCAACATCAGCCCTGTTCCAGCCCTCACTTGATTCCTGTGGCCCCGCTCCACGGGTGAAGGAGAACCCTCTCTGACTGCTCAGACTCTAGGACTATCCCTGACCAGGCTTACCAATGAGCAGGTCACTGAAAGTGATGAGATTGTGCACAGTGCAACTGGGCCCACATGTGGTGGTGGGACTACCTGGACAGTCCTCGGTTTCTTAGGAACCTGTGGAAGCTCCCTGATGGTTTCTGAATCCATCTACAATATCAACACAGGACCCCCGAGAAACTAGACCTTGTCTTTTAAAGCCCCCCTTTCCTTCCAACCCCTCCATCTGTCAAGCTGTGATCTTTCCCCCAAGTCCTTCCCCTGGCCCCCAGGAATACTGGGCTCACTTTAGGACTCCCTTAGGAACCTCAGGCTTGCTGATGGGCCAGGCTTTTGTTAGAGCTCTTAGAGTGACGGCTCTATCTCCTTTTATAAAAGGAAAAGTGATCACAGTGGGAGACACGGCTTCTGCATTTACAGTCAGAAAACTTAGTGCACTGTTAAGTGACTCCTTAAGAAGTGACTCCCTAAACCCCTTTGAGTGAACACATCCTCTCCTTTCTGACACTCAACAAAGCTTGTTCACAGGACTTCCTCATTCTATCCTGGACCTGTTGGCCTTAATTAACACAGGCTAAAAAGAACAAAAAGGTCCTATTGATCCAACAGAAATGTCAGGTAATGCAGATCCATATGTGAAAATCACTCACAGTCTCTGCACATCTGCCCTGCAGGACAGCTCAGAGCTTTATCCATTTGCAGCCACTTTTCATCATGCGTTGCTGTCTGAGGTCACCATGAAAATTCTCTTAAGTAATTTTTTTTTGTTTATATTTTTGAATATATCCAAGTTCTGTATCACTGCACACTTCTCAGACTGGAGAATGCACAGCCCCAGTCCTGTGTCCAGAAGACAGAAAGCAGAATGTCTACAGTACAGCTATCTACTCTAGATTTGGAAGGAACAAGTAAATTACAATAAACCCCGTCACTCATCCTGTAAAGGTGGAAAAAGGAGGGGAGGAGGGGAGAGGAGGAGAGGAAAGAAGCCCAGGAGACACAGTTCAGTCTCTAAAGTGTCACCAGGTGGGATGGATTGGCTGACCTGCAGCGAGGGCTGCAGCCTCTTCTCCTGTCTCCCTGGCAGCACTTAAGGCTATTTTGGTTATTTTGGACATGATGCTTTTGCAGGCCATGGAGGTGCCAGCCAGCCTCTTCATTTGAACCTTGTTGAGTGGAGACCTCTCAGTTTGCACACCCCCATCCTCCATGGCACGGAGTCCTCTCACCTGAGCATGCTGCGCACACACAGCCATGTGTACTGCTTGCACAGCTCTCACTCCAGCTGGTTGTGTTTGGCACTGTGCCGGTTTCCAGCACCATCTCTTCGGGCTCTTTTGATGCCATGATCTTGCTCCTTGTAAAGTGCAGGGAGTACTGCTTTACCCTCCACATCCCTGACCCTTACACGATAAATAGTGACCCCATGGTTGAGAGATACATGCAGGGCAGTAGTTCAGAGCAGGAGAATTGTGGTCATGTCCCTGTTTTGCATGTTGGCTCTTCCACTTAGGAATCTAAGACCTTAGGCCTTAGATTTTCTATCGGATGAAATGGAATAATAAACAACTACTGGTGAAGCTAGATATAGGTTGTATGAGTTAATGTACAGAAATTATACAGTTGTAATGGAATTTATTTCAGAAGGTTGACACTGACATCTGTGTCATGTAAATGGAAAATAACTCCTGGGGGAGCACACACAACTCACAAACACAACTCACACGCACACATTCGTTCACAATCACACGATATAGATTAACATAAGACACGCCTATCCCCATGTGCATAGACCTACATCAACTGAAAAGAACTCAGTTACTTCCAGGTGCTTTACAAAATAGCTCTCTCTTTCTCTATAGGGTGGGAGGAGGAAGGGAAGAGAGAGAGAAAGAGAGGAAGAGAATAAAGCAAATATAATAAATAACATTTGAGGAATTAGAGTAAAAGGTATATGTGGATTATTTGCACTATTTCAACTTCTCAAACTATGTCTAAATTTAAAAAGTTAACTTGACAAACTTTCTAGGAGTGCTTTATTAGAACAGAAGAGTTAGACATTCTTTTGTATGATATTTTTTATGTTTAAAAACTTTTACATGTTTTAATGTTAGGAGAAATAAAAAATTGGGTTCAATAGAGATGCTCTCTTACAACAAAATGATGACTTGTTTTTTACTTAGTATTTCATTGCCTGGAAGTTGAAGTTCTACAGTATCAAGATCATCCATACATTTCTCAGTTGGCATTTATAAGTTTGAGAAAGAAAAAAAGAACTGATCTGCAGTCAGAAGACCAAGATTCTACTTTTAGTTCTGTCATTAAAGAAATTTTTGAATCCAGGCTTTGAGCCTGTAAAGGTGGCCCTTCAATGGGAGGTGAAGGCATTGAAAAAGAAAAGAGAAACAGCACTAGCTGAAATTACATTTTAATACACATTAGAGGAAAACTGTTCAGGTAAAATTCAAAGAGATTTTCTAAACCATTGTAACTTTACAAGTGTTTTATATTTCAGTATTGCCATGTGTTTCTTTATAGTGACTTAAATCAAATGTTTGTGCCTGTAAATAACAGTGGAGGTTTAAAAACGTTTGTCTATTTCAGCATTTGCCTACTAAAGGAGGAGTTTAGGAAAGAAAACGAGTGCTTGCATTTAAGAAGATGAAAAGCAATTAGTATGAAATCTTAGAGTCTAGAGGAATAAAGACGTGAAGGAGCACCAATGCAGCTGACAGCATCATGTCAGGGCTTAAAGAATTGGAGTGACTGTTGTTTTTCCAGTTAATAGAACATTTAAAATGATAACAACCTTGTTATAATGAAATTATTAATATTGGTGATGTTTCTTATGAAGATACATGGCGAATTGAGCCATTCTTTACATTTTATCCTTTAACATTTGCCATGTTTGATATTTCAATTCAATTGTTGCTTAACTGGAATAACCTTAGTGTAATTAAGCTTTCTTGAAATTGAATTAGTGTCCTTTAGATTTCTAGGCAGAGTAACTAACTAATTGCTTATAATGTGCAATTACAGTATCTTACATTAGAAATTCTTATATGGCAAATAACAGAGCACTGATGATAGGCATCTCCTGCCACTGGGGGTCCATTTAATATTTTCTAATAGCTCATTCCACACTCAGTGTGGTGCTTATTGTTTCTTCTCGGAGAACTTATTTTCAACCAATTGTGTTGATAGACAGGAACTGAAGGCAAGGAAAGTGAGATAATATTCCATTGTGAAAAATGCAGTTTTAATTCTAAAACAAGCTTTTTAAATTTTGTTTTAATACATTAGTCTCTGATTCTTTTTTTACAAGAAAAGCTGTAAACAGCTGGTAGGTAAAATATAAATAGAAAGGAGAAAAACTAGGAAAAAAAGAATGAGAATATGTTAATTATAAAATATAAGTTTCTATAAATAAAATTTACCTATTATTTTCCGTAGCATCATGGAACCGAGATTAGCGGAATCAAAATAAGCTCTATAAATTTTATTATGAGAAAGGAAGAAACATATCCTTTTCTATGGAGAGGCACATTTATTATTGCTATCTGAATTTAAATGAAAATTGTAATATGGGTTTTCTATAACAAACAGAGCTAAATCAATGTTCCATGTTTTGAAAAAAAATGTAGTAACATACTTGAAGTTGATTTGTTATTTGTTTTTTACTATCTTTTACAAAACTAAAACTGCTTCTTCTAGGAGCTAATGAGAAATGACTCGTTGATACCCTTCCAGGGGTCTATTAATACATGAAGAATATCTGGGTCCTAAAGAAATCTGTGTACTAGAAATAATCTTAAAACCACACCAAAATGCACAGTTGAAAGGTATTACTTTAAATGCTACCTATTTTAGTCTGAGTTTTGGTGTTTATTGACAGAAAACTGGAAGTTATAGTCTGCTAAAAGAAGTGACATTGAGATATGGTACTCTGTTAAGCTGGGCTTTTCTTTTCTCTGGATGTATATGAATGTACTTCTAACAGAGATTATAAGAAAGAAAATATATATATATTTTTTATCTCTTTCAAAGATTTAAACAACTAAGTAATGTTCTATAGAAGATGGTGGTCCTGGAAGAGAATCTGTGCAGCATAAGAATCAGTTCTAGTTCTGCTAAGTGATTCTGTTAATTATATTTCATTTTAACACAGAGAGAAATATGAAAACAAATGTGTATTTTAAAACTTAGCTAGGTTCTGAGTACACTTAATTTCAACATACCTTGGAAGCTACAGGTCAGAATTTGTCCTAAGAAATGGAGATTCAAATTTTATCCAGCAAAACTTTAGAGCTTCTCATTTACTCCCCAGAGTGAATCCTCTCTTGTGAAATACATTCTTCAGGGCTGATTTCACATCCTTATTCCTCAGACTATAGATCAGTGGGTTCAGCACAGGAGTGACAAGATTATTCAATATCTGAATTAAAGTTCCAAGCAAGGCACTAGGATTAGACTGTAGATAGATGATGATTATTGGTCCATAAGCACAAAGAATTGCAGTGATGTGTGCACTGCAAGTAGAAAATGCTTTTTGTCTGCCTTCTGATGAGCGAATTTTTGATATGGAGATCCCAATGCGAGTGTAGGAAACAATGATGAACAAAAAGCAAATGAGAGACAAAAGACCAACATTTGTAAAACTTACCTTCTGGGCTAGGGATGTATCTTCACAGGCTAGAGGTAAGACTGCAGGTATGTCACAGCAGTAATAGTCCACCTCGTTAGA
>NW_011889394.1:22866-23421 GCF_000151845.1 Pteropus vampyrus
ATCTTTTATTCTTCAGATACACTATTAAATTGTATTAATTCCCAACTCTACTTAGTGATTCTAAAGGGACAAATAGAGACTCAATGTCTTTAAAACGAACAAGGTATTATATTATGTTATATTATTATAACAAATATGTTTTTTATATCTAAGACAACTTGGTTACATTAACTCTCTAAAAATAATTTATAATCATATAAGCCATGCATGCAAAAGATACAGAATCATTCCCACATTGTCTCCCTAGGTATGAGGGTGAACAATGAGAAATTAACCAAAAAAAAAAAAAAAGGGTCTTAGATAGCTTTTACTAAAAGAAAAAAAATACATTAATAGGGCCCATGTTCTCCAGGTTTTAGTACAATGAGTAACTGGTAGCCTCCATTTCAGTCTCAAAAATCTGTAATTGTCTAACCAGGCTCAAGTTAAGCAATAGCTTAATTTTATAGCAATAGAAGGCACAGGGTTAAGTATTGTGGAGACTACATTCCAATTTCCATATTTTAAAAAGTTCTATTACTCTTTTCAACTTGTTTTAACCTTTCCAACACAATA
>NW_011889394.1:24662-38446 GCF_000151845.1 Pteropus vampyrus
CTGATGCTATTAAATGTTATTTTCCTTTCTTTCTCCAGCAAGAAGAAGAAGTCCCCACCCCTGTACTAAATCCCTATCAGCTTGCACTCTGCTGGTAGATATCCTGAATTCTTTTTTTCAATCATTTTCAAATAGAATGTCACAAATCTAAATCTGCTTTAACTCCCTGACAGCAATTTCCTCTCTGATACCAGTTTGCAATAATTTCCAAACACAGCATATTTTTAAATATCCTGGTCTTCCTTTGGGTATTAATTCCCCAAGTCTGGGACCTTATTGAACAAGGGAGTAATTAACTACTTCACATAATTGGACCTTAGGAAATAGAGAGAGAAAAGGAGAGAGAAAGGAGGAAACTGGTTAAAGTTCAAATCTTTTGTAGTCTCCTTTTGTAAAATATACTTTAGTGGAATAATAACTTCAAAGTTCATTTGGCACATATATCACACATATATGTACATTTATATATTTCCTGCTTTCTTCATGTGTATGTGTTGTTTTAGTAAATAAATTATGCTATTTTACTACACTGTTCCAATAAGATTGACTTATTGCAAACAATAGTTATTGGGGTAGCTCAGAGAATTAAATAAACCAATTAAAAAATTAGGTTTATAGAAAGGCAGGAGCTAGAGCAGCTTCAGGGGCTTCAGTAGTAAGAATTTATGGAGCAGTCTCAGGACACTGCTATAAGATGATTCAACCTCAGCTGCCTTTACTTCTGTTTGCCTCAACTCCAAATTCAAATCCAATTTCTTTAGCTGAGTCACATGCCTACCTCTATGGTCAGGGTACGGGGTACCGTGGAGTGGAGATGGGCAATTCTCCAAAGAGTAGGGCAAGAGCCTGTTGCTAGAAGGAAGAGGAAAGAAACATGCTGAAAAGCTAAAAATAATTTTAAGCTATTATTTGAACTGTCTGTCTTATACAACTTGGCATCTGTTAAAGCTTTTAAGTTAAATGCCTTGTATACTTGATAAATATTTTTGAGGTGATTACCAAGTTTCTCATCGAATGAATTTATTCACTTATTTATACCTACATGGATACATTTATTATAATGAATAGTGAGTACCAATTGTGACAGGCGGGACATTAATTATTTGCCAGGAGAGCAAGAAAAGTTGAGAAGGGGGTAGTTAGACATAGTTCCTCTGCTCAAAAACTTAGTCTATCTGAAAGGAAAAGAGTGTTTTACAGTCTTTCTTAAACCTCATAAATCACTGATGAAGTCTTCGACAGATGAGGAAAGTTAGGATTAAAGAACTTGAATAATTTCTCCCAATTCATGAAGCTCACTTTAAAAGGAAGTGGACTTTGGCCTCTTCTTTAGGGCTTTGGCCAGTGTTTCAGGAGTGTTTAGGTAATTATACTATTTCAGATAGCATGGATAGTTATAAAATTCCAGAAATGCATCTGGAATTTAACTTTAAATAGTAAACAATGTTTTTGTTGCACATCTAACTATTACAAAAGGATGTAAAAGTTAATAATTCTACCATCCTTGATTTTATCCTTGATTGTCTTTAATATTTTTTGAAATATGATGACTGACTTGAAAAAATAGTCTGTGCAAATAAAAAATAATAATAAGTACACTTTTGACTAGGAAGTAAAATACCATTAAATTTACCTGTCCAGTAAAATTTTATTCAAGAAAGGTATATATCATGGATGTTCTTAGATGTTCAACCAGAACAATTTCAGAATCTAGATGGCATATGCTAAATTAATATCATGGTCACAGTGAAAATATAAATGTCTTACATTCCCAAAAGGACATCATTTGTTACTAATGATACATATTAAAGAACAAATAGTGATCAGATTTCAATGAAGAAGACTTTAATGAGATAACTCAGAAAGTTTTCTGATTTTTGCTTATAATTTCCACCAGAAAATGTAAAGATGTTCCAGAATCATTATATGCAATAAAAGTATAATTGCAAGTTGTATTTTATCTACAGTTTTAAAGCAACTTTTCATTTTTTTTTAATGACAATAAATTGTTATTTTAAGCCACTAAGTTTTGTCATTGCATTTTGGGCAGCAATAGATACCAAAACATTAATTCTTGGCCTTGAACTGAACTTGTAAAGGCAGCTTTCTTTCATCTTTTTTTAACAGCTTTTTTGACATATAATTGACAAATAAAAATTATATACATTTAAATTATACCAGTGAATGTTTGATATGTGTGTACATTGTGAAATGATCACCACTATCAAGCTAATTAACATTATTCATCACCTCACAAAGTAGCCCTTTTCTTTTCCTTTTTTTTTTTTTTCATGTTGGGAACGTTTAAGACCTACATCTCAGCAAATTTCAAGGATTCAATACGGTGCTATTAACTGCAATAACTGTGCTGTACATTAAATCTCTAGACCTTCATCTTGCTTAACTAAAACTTCGTACCCCAAGTTGTATATTAAATGTAGATTCTGTGTGTTTTGATGTATCAAATATTTATATTTAATGAAATACAAATGTTGAAATTAGTGATTATTTACATTTTACTCAACAAAGCCATGCACTCAGGTCTTTTATTTTCTTCAATAGATGAGCACATGGTAGGCTAAAAATAATTTTAAGCTATTGTTTGACATATTTGTCTTATACTACTTGGCACCTGCTAAAGTTTTGAAGTTAAATGCCTTGCATACTCAATAAATATTTTGTTTGTAATCATCCCAAAAAAAAGCATTTCACTCTTTAGGAAATTCACTTTATTAAAGACTAACTTTTTTTTTTTCAGAAAGGCTTGAAATGCATATACACTCTGTTTATTAGTAAAGGTCATACAGAAAACTAAATGATAAAATAGTGTACTTGATCTAGGTTCTCAATATGAGACAGAGAAAGGGTGAAAAGTTAGGAGCACTACTGGGAGAAGAAAGCCATTCTCCCTTTCTCTTATTGTTTCAGCTTCCCTGCCTGTGGCTGGGTGGATAAATCAGGCAGCTTCTGTCCTACGGATCCTGCTGTCTTTGATTCGGCCAAAGAAGAGGAAGAGTCAATGCTGGGACTCAGTTTAAGCCACATTTTCCAGTCAGCTTATCAGAGAGTCCTGTTATGGGAATCACTGAGATCTTGCTGTTCTTTTAGTTCTCAGTTTGCTGCTGAGTCCTGTTTTCACTCTTTGTGAGTAGAATCTAGGAGTTAAGTAGAAGTCTTTGGTCCCAACCTCATCCACAATCATCTCAATGGGGAATGAAAGCAACCTCAATAAAGCAAAGTAAGAGGATTGCTAGCAAACACTTGAGATTGGTAATCCTGAATTTATAGTGTTGCTAAACGGCCCAGTTTTTGTTTTTGTTTTTGTTTTTGTTTTTGTTTTTGTCTAAGAAAGCCTAATATGTTAGGTGCAGGAATAGAGCAGGCAGGTAGATTCACTGAAGACAAGGCAGGGGGACATGACAGAGGCCAGGATTTGAAGAATGTGAAACTAGTTATAATAATAGTAAAATAATCTAAACTAGAAAAGAAGCTAAGTAAAGACAAGAAAAGGTTGACAAGAGAAGAGAAAGTGATGTGAACAAATTACAGGTTTCAGTGAAGTTATTTATTCATTGTACAAAAATTTGGTAGCAGTGCCGTGATGTGCCAAAATTGCTATGTTCTGGTGAGCAGGAATTTGTCTTTATCTGTGCCCTTGAAGAGCGTACAGTCTAGTAAAAGAAGAAAGGCACTAATCAAATAATCATACACATAAATTATAAATATTCCATATGGTAAATTCTAGAAAGAAAAGTTCAAAGGATTGAAGTGTTATAATAGGAGAGTATTTATGTCCTAAGTAGTTCACTCTCATCCTTGTTCATGTCAATAAAGATGAACACAGATCACAATATGTGTGGCTAGATGGTGTTCCTTGAAGAGTGGGGAGGACTTCCATGAGAAAGCATTGTCCAAGCTGAGATGAGAAGAGTGAGCAGATATGCAGGCAAGAGGGAAGCAAGCACTATTCCAGGCAGGGGTGAGAACACGTGCAAAGGCTCTGGGAAGGAGCCCAGCACATTTAAAGAACTCAAGGAAAGAGAGGAAAATACTGTGAGATAATGCTGGAGAGACAGGAAAGTAAAGATTACTCAGGGCTTGATTGGTCACTTTAAAGATTATGTTTTTATATTAAGAGTTTAAGAAACTTTAAGAGAGTTTTATGCAGTGTTGTATTTGAATCTATGTGGGAGAGATAAAATGAGATCATTTTACCTATTGTAAGGAATGGAACACATCCAGAGAGCAAATAAGGAAGAATCTAGGACTAGAATTTGAAAACTTGGTCAGAAAAAAGGAGAAAAGACAATTGCTTAGTCAGATAAATGATCCCAGACATACATGTGG
Organism: Pteropus vampyrus; assembly: GCF_000151845.1. Taxonomy (NCBI): domain Eukaryota; kingdom Metazoa; phylum Chordata; class Mammalia; order Chiroptera; family Pteropodidae; genus Pteropus; species Pteropus vampyrus. The sequence goes on from NW_011889394.1 coordinate 29,010, forward strand.
ACTAACGTCCTCCTTTAGCTGAATCTGACGTCAGATCAGAACTTCACTTTTTTTCTTTTTAAGTTTCTATACCTGAATGTACACTGAGAATCAGACTTCAGTTCTAGTAATCAGGTTAAGGCCCCCACAGAGATATCTTCTGGGAACACCTAAAAAATTAGACCCAACAGAGGGTAGTAACAAATGAGGATGAGGATAATAGAACCCTACTCTAAGGGATTAGAACATCGTATTACTTATTAGTTCAGGTATAATTTATAAACAACATAATACATACTACATCATCAGGTTTAGAAACAACTGTGTAGTTTTTCCTCCAAAGTAACTGCTCTGATTTTTTTTCCTTTAAAACATCCTGATTCAAATAATCAGCCTCACTTGATACCATATTGAGGTGTCCTATTTTTTTCTCTCAAAAAGATCTTTTAAAAAAATGTTACAATTTCATTGCAAAATCATTAAAGTAACAAATAAAAATATAATGAAGAGAATAAAAATCCCCCCAAATTGGATTGCCCATTTTTAACATTTGGGTGAACACATTTTCAATCATCCATTTATATATAGATATGTTCATATGAAAATTTTTTAAAAAAGATATAAATATTCACAATCTTGTTACTGTTCCACCTGCTATGGGAATTCTGCCTTTGACTTTCATATTTCCTGAGCCTTTATTTTATAGAATCAGTGTATTGGATAAGGAGAGAATTAGAGAAGCTAGGATGAACGATTAATGAAAAATAGAAAAGGCAGAGTGTAACTTGTGAAAATAAACAGTTACAGTTGGCTAAGGGCAGGACTTGAACACAAGAATAAGAAATAATGTGGGATTGCTCTCATACATCAGAGATATTGAAAGGAAAATCTTTGGGGTAAGATTTTTTTTTGGATCTGTGTATAAAAGGACAATTATTTCCAAAGTTTCAGCAAAATTATTTTATTATGTATAACTGCATGAGAATTTGAGATGGAATCCTAATTCTATACATAAACAAATTGTGTGCCTTAGGGAAAATTACCGAACATCTCCAAACCTTGTTTCACCTTCTGTAACATGAACTCAGTGTTTTTATGTAGACAAATTTGATAAACTATGTAAAACAATTGCACTGTGCTTGGTAAGAAGTAGTCTTGATAAAAGGTAACTTTAGGCGGATCCCTTTAAGATTACCTTAGTCTACATTCTCTAACTTTTCTCTGCCCACACCAAACTGAGATATTTAACAATTAAACAGTGATTTAGACGGCTTCAACAATATTTATAAGAAAAAGGAGAGAATTAGTAAATTCACAAGGATTTGTGAAAATTAAATAAGCAGATTTAATTTTAAATTGTAAAATACACATAGCATAAAATTTACTGTCTTAACTATGTTTAAGTGTACAGTTCAGTAGTGTTAAGTCCTACTGCTGTGCAACCAATTTCTGGAACTTTTTCATCTTACAAAACTGAAATTCTGTATTCATTAAACAACTACACGTTTTCTTTTCCCTGGCCCCTCGCAACCACATTTTTTTTTTTCTTATTGATTTGACTACTCCAAATACCTCATATAACTGGAATTATACAGTATTTGTTTTTTGTGTGTGTGACTGGCTTAATTCACTTAACATAATGCCTTGATGTTTTTTATTTATGTTATAGCATGTATCAGAAATTCCTTCTTTATTAAATCTGAACGATATTCCATGTACATATAAAACACATTTTGTTTATCCATTTATACGTTTGGATTGTTTTTACCTCCTGGCTCTTGTGAATAATGCTGCTATAAACATGCTATGAATATGAATATATCTTTAAGACATTGCTTTCAATTATTTTGTATATATACTCAGAGGTAGAATTGCTGGATCATATGGTAATTAATTTTTAAATTTTGAGGAGAAGCATTATACTATTTTCCACAATGGCTGCACCATTTTACATTCCCACCAACAGTGCATGGCATTTCAATTTCTTCACATCCTTGCCACACTTAACTGTTTTTTTTCTTTTTTAAGTAATAACAATTCTAATGGGCATGACATGATAACTTATTGTGAGTCTGATGTGCATTTTCCTAATTGAGATAATAAGCATCTTTTTATATGCTTGGCCATTTGCATGTCTTCTTTGGAGTGGTGTGTGCATGTGTGTGTGCACATGTGTCTTTTTAATAAAATTCTATGTTATGTGCTTTACTAAAGTTGTAGATGTAAGTAAGATTTAAACTGTTTTAAAGTTTTTTTTCAATGCCAAATAGTCATTATGACACTGATTTAAAAGTGGCCCAAAGTGGTCAGAGTTCATTCAGATTTCAGCTTTGAAATACCTTTAGTTTTATTTATATGTGGATATATAATTAAATTAGTGCATGTTGCTATTCTGCATCCTAGTTATTTCACTCATGTTCCTTTTTTTATGTGAGTAAATATGCAATTACATCATAATTTGAATGGTTAAGTGGTATTCATTCATTCATTCATGAAACTTACCCTGTTTGCTTACTATGCCACTGGGCTATGTCCTGTGGACACAACAGTGAATAAAAGAAACATGATTGCTACTTTTATAGAACTTTTAATTGTATAGAAAATAAATCTATTGAACAATATGAGTATCAGTGTGATGAGTATCTGTTCATAAATGCTATCCAGGCTTTACCAGAGAGATATTATAGAATGTAGGTTCTTCCACCACTTTCTAGCAGTAATAGGACAATGAATTAATACTAGAACTGCTTGGATCTGACATATCATCTAGGATAGGCATTCCCAAAGTGTGAGAATACAATTCTGTGTGATCTTAGATTTTGCTAGTCAGGTTAGGAGGGGCCATAGAAATCTCATATTGCACCTCAAACCCTTTATCTATACTTGAAGGGGTTTTGTTTTGTCTTTTTTGCCTCACACTTTTTGTAAAAGCAGCAATTTATTTTATCTGGGATTTTTTTTTTTTTTTTTGGTGTGTGTTCTATTGGTTTCAAATAGGATAAAAATTTATGAGTAAAAATGGAATACAAAAAGTAAAGATCACTAAAATGTCATGAAAACTAAGAGCTAGTTTGTCTGTGGGATCTTTAGTAAATGGTACTTGTTTTTTCTACCTGGATTCTGGAGAAAATTGAGAAATAATTATCAACTCAGTATTGCTGAAGGCCAGGTTATAAAATGTAACTTGATAAGAGATTCAAATGGGCATGGTGATTAAACCCCATAATCCAGTCATCTTTTCTTCAAACAATCCTGGACAGAAAGACTTTCCCCAATCCTTTTACATTAAGGAGTAATTTTGGAGATTTGCAGCCTGGTGCAGCAGAAAAATCAAGATAGGAGTTAAGAGTGCTTGGGTCTAGGCCTGGCTTTACCATAACTAGATGTGTCATAAAGGGCAATATACTTATTGCTATATCACAGTCACCCCATCTACAGATGGGTACAATGAGCCGTGGTACACAATAAATGAAGATAATAATAAAGTCAATATATGAACATGACCTATGTCAGTACATATTTTGCCAGTTATTTATTGAATACTTTATTTGTATTATGAGCTCTAGAAAAAGGTAATGAGGATGAGAAAATTGCCAAGCAGGTCTTTTAGGGCAGTCACATCACAGAGGGATAAAGATTAGAAACTTTTGAGTTAACTGGATCTGTTCAAGGTCTGGTTTGCTGCTTAATGTACAAATTGGGGCCCATTACTTGAAGTTTCTTATCCTTGAAGCTCATTTTTATTTTTCCAAAATGAAAACTCTATAGGGATGATGTAAAGATTAAATAAGATGATATTTGTGAAACGTTCAACGTAGCGTCTGGAGTTCATACTCACTAAACATTGGTTAAAACTATCCTTAGCAACATAGAGGGAATGAAAAGTTTATAGGAAGAGAGTAGAAACAATGATTCTCTAAATGGAGAAAGACAAATAGAATAAGGGGTGATTTCATATGAAGATGGACTACTGAAGGGTGCCTCTTAGACTGACAGAGATCCTCACTATCCCCAAGCAAGCACAACTGGCTGCTCAGTGTAGGGGTAAGAAATCTGTCTAGCTGATGCTGTGCCCCTTGGATTCCTTTCCCAGAATTAAGGCACTGAGAATAATATTAGTTTTAGAGTTATTTATGAAGTCCCAAGTGTTACAGAAAAACATACATATAGGAAATCTTACTAGGCAAGCAAAATATCATGCTTTAGAGGAAGCATTTCTATTTAAGGGGAAGATATAGGAAGATAATGTTAAGAGATAATAAATTTCCAAAATCTATTACAAAACTCACAGTTTATGAGTAAAAATGGAATAAGAGTTCAGAAGAGTACTACACTGTGGAACACTCTTTTCAGGGATTGTTTCACTTCCCTCTTTCTTAAAGAATAGATTAATGAGTTCAGCATGGGTGAGACAATATTATTTCATAATTGCACCAAAGCACCAAGCAACGAGTTGGGTGTGGGTTGTACATAGATCATGATTACAGGTCCATAGGCATAGAGGATTGCAGTGAGGTAGGCACTGCATGTAGAGAAAGCTTTCTGACTGTCTTCTGCTGAACGGATTCTCAAGATGGCAATCCCAATGCATGTGTAAGAGGCACAAACACTGAACAAAAGATTTAAAGACAGAAAGCCAAGATTTATGGAACTCACTTTCTGAGCCAGGGAGCTGTCAGCACAAGCCAGGGATAAGACAGCAGGAATATCACAGAAGAAGTAGTTCACCTGATTGAGGACACAGTAGGTTAACTAAAAGGTGAAAAAGGTCAGGATGGCGGCTTGAAGACAACTCACCAACCAGGTTGCCATGACCAAACTGACACAGACTTTAGGCCTGATGATGAGCATATACCTCAGTGAGTGACAGATAGCAACAAAGTGATTGAAAGCCGTCACAGAATAGAGGCAGCCTTCTGTAGAACCTAAGAAATGATAGAAGAAGAGCTGTGCAGCACACCCCTTGTAAGAAATGGCATGGCTCTGGCCAGAGAGATAGATAACATCTTGGGACAGGTTACAGATGGGAACAACATGTCAAAAAAAGATAGGAGTCCCAAGAAAATATACATGGGAATATGAACTAGAAGAATAAACAATTGCTATGAGGATGAATAAATTGCCAAGCAGGGTAAAGAGGTAAATGAATGAGAAAGTGACAAAGAGTACAGTCTCCAGTCCCTGTGTTAGATATTCCCAGAAGAATGAAGTCATTCAGCTCCATGGGATTCCTTGTGTTCCTAGAGAGAGGTCTGGGTAGAGACAAAAGACATGAAAGCATAAGTGCGGAGAATGATTTGTGACAGATACAATACCAATATATTCATTGTCACCAACCCTTGTTTAAACATAATGATGATAAAATTAAAAATTAGAAATTCTTTCAAAGACATTTAGGGGCTAGTAAAGCAAATCTATGACTACATATCTAGAGATATCATATTCCTTCGTGAATATGGATACAAAGCGAAATGAAGCATTAACCCTGTGAAATACTGGATGGGCTAAAAGAACAAAGATCTCAACACTGAACAGAAGACTACAATTTAATTAATGTCTACAACCAATTATACAACAATAAATGCCCTAAAATAGACCCACCTGGAAGCCTGATCCTTCTGATTCCATTCCAGAGCATGTCTATATTTACTCAGAGATGTAATCAGATACCCTAAATATCTATCTAAGGTCAATTTGAGCATCCATACCTCTATTGAGAACAACAGAGCAACAGATTGTGATACAGTACAATAAGCATTAAGATTTGGATTCTATTAAATAGTCATGGAGATGCAAAGTACAGCATAAGGAATATAGTCAATAATATTATAATAACTATGTATGGTATCAAGTGGGTACTAGATTTATCGGGGCGATTGCTTCATAAGTTATATAAACTTCTAATCGCCATGTTGTACATCTGAAACTAATATTGTATGCTAATTGTAATTGAAAAATAAAATATATACATATATTTTAAAAATTTAAATTGCACTAATATTCTAATAGGATATGTTTCTTAGTTTATTTTCTTATTTGTCTATTTTTATTTGACTGAAAAGAAAGTGACAGATTTGGATATTATGGGATTTTAAGTTGTTTAAATGTTAGCAGCTAAGTTGTATTATGTAGATGGTAGCTTTTAGTGAAATTATGTCATACAGGATATTTAATCTTTGCAAACAATTGGAATTTTTGAATCTCAGTACAATGAATGTATTTCAGTTCTACAAATTTTGTTTTGTGTTTTCTGCTTTTATAATGTTAATTTTTATTTTGTTCTGGTAAAAAATTGAATGTGAGATCTACTCGGTTAACAGAATTTTTAATTTATAATATAATATTGTTAACTACACAGGCACAATGTTATAGGGCAAATCTCTAGAATTTATTCTTTTTGCCTTACTGACAACTTTATACCCTTTGATTAGCAACTTATTTCCCCTTCACCTGCCTCTAGCAGCCACCATTCAACACTCTGCTTTTATGAATTTGACTATTGGTTTTATTTTAAAGGAAAAAGTCACTAACTAAACATGCTGAGAATGTGAAACTGCTGCTAGTGTTCATTGTGTCAGCTGTTTGTTACAATGCTTGAGTAAAAGTGCCTATAAATTGTCCAAAAAGATATTTTCAATCCTAGTTTTTACTGATCTGTTTTAATGCAATCCAAAGTATATGAAAATTGTTCTCTTATACTTTCCCTGACTTCTAATTATAATTCCTGTTTAATTTCTCTGATCTTCTCTTATAATTAATAATTATGGATTGATAATTTCATCTTCTAAAATAATTAATGCTATCTACATATACTAAAGAAATTCCAAGAAAAATGAATTTAGGTTCTATTAAACTCTAAGTTCCCTGAGAGTAAACACTATTAGTTTGTCATTAAATCTGCAGTATTTATCACAGTGCCTGTGAATAGTTGGCATTTAAATATTTGTTGGATAAGTGAATAAATAAAAAATTGAAAATTAATTTATGAATATATTTTTGACTTAAGTTCCATAAAGAGACCAAGCTCATTTTTGTTCACCACTGTATCTCTAGGTTTTTGGAAATAGGGGCACCCAATAAATGTGTTTATTTGAATAGAATTTTAGAATTGTTTCCTAAATCAACTGATATGATTCCTTTTGTCTTTAAACTAATTTAAATTTTAATTTTTTCCTATTAACCCTGGAAAGCAATGATTGTAGATTCCTTGCCTAACAAAGGGAATTTAGATATGAATCAAAATGCAGAGTATCTAATTCTTAAACTAGGAAAGATGGAAGGAGCCTTGAACATCTTCATAATTACTGGAAACTCATAATTGCCTGTTGCTGAGCTGGGGTGGAAAATGTTAAGAAAGGAGAATGGACCTTCTTGAAGAGAAGGAAAAGGAAAAGTCATAAGTAGTAGAAAGTTTTGTACCAAAAATGAAAGGGTGTAAAAATACTTTAAATAGTGTAAAAATATTTGAAACAGAACAAATATTATTCACACAACTAAAGTTCTAGATTTAGATCACACATCTTAATGCATGTGATAATTAAAACTAAAATAGCATCATTACAATATTTTAATGCAATTTATTTACTTTTTTATTACTGTCTTATAATATCAAGCTTTGATAACAGATTCTATTTGTGGAGGGAAGCCAATATTCTTTTTTTTTTTTTCCTGACTACTCTTATCAGCTTCCATGAGGGATCCTCTATACTTGATGTCGGTTTGTACTTTGCTGAAGCTGTTGAAGAAAGAGTTCATGGCCACTGGGTGGCCCCCATACTCTGGAGTATCCACTTTTTTATGTAAGCATCCTTGTAGGTTCAGTACAATTTCAGTTAAGTTCAGAGAGAGCTAATAAAATAACTGTTATGAGGGAATTCTGATAAAGAAAGATGAGATTTTTTTGTGCCAGGCAGATCTGTTTTAAATCTAGGCTCTTGCTTACTGATTCTGTGACTTTGCTATGTTTCAGTTTATTTATCTCTCTAAAATAGGCATGGTATTACATTCTAAGAATTCTTGGATAGATTAAATGGAATAATGCTGTATGAGGCATCTAATGTGGTATCTGTCATATTGCAGGTACTCAGCTATTGCCAGTAAATCTCATACTTTGTAAAAATATTCTTATAATGTACTGACTTAATACTAACAGGAGCATGGCTAATGCTAAATAACTCTTACTTTGGTGGGAATGTTTAGAAAATACTCCTGGGCACCCATGGCAGTCTCCTCTGAATTATGTTAAGGTACAACAATAAAACATATGATGGAGAAGATTGGGAACCATGCCTAAGTTTCTCCGTCATTCCTTACACCCTACCTGCAAGCACCCACCCCTCTAAACCATTCAAAACACAGTAAAATAGGAATCATGCTAATGCATGATATTAGTGAATATGCAATGTGATATTTCTGTTGGTTCCAAGGCAGTATAAACATTATTTTCTGTAAGATAAAAACTGAAATAAAAGATTTATGAGAAATATCTCATGCAAATGACACTATTTCAGACTGCGATTTTATTTACCATGCTCAAAAACAATTTTGTCCTTACAAGTTAAAATATTATCTTTTTTATTTTTAAACGTTCAAGCTCCTTACTATTTCGAGACCCACAAGGCAGGTTTGTAGGTATCACAGACACACATGGAACTGAGAACAATAATTCAAATATTTTAGGGTTGCATTCATAGCAGAAATAAATACAGCTTTCTTAGATGATTCAACTCAAATTCAAATATTTGTCTAGGAAAGAGGCAACACGGCATATTAAAAACAACTTGGAACAGAGGTCTAAAGACTCACATTCGAGTTCTGATTTTTGATGTTGTGACTATGGGCAAGTAACTTAAAATATCTGAACCTTAGCTTCTCATCTTTAAAGAAACAGGAAGTATTCCTGCACCAGTAGCCTCAACCTTAACTAATGAGTTAAAATTTAGTATTGCAATTGGGATACTTGTAAGAAGTGAAAGAGGGCATTACTAATAATTAAGACAGGACAATAAAGGTAAAATAAGAACGTTTCTGCCAAGCCTCTGAATAATTTCCTTGTATTATGTCCCCTGTTTATGGCAAAATACAAATCTATATTTTGACATGCATCACTATAATTTTACTCCTTGAAAATGTTGACTCTTCTATAATTGTGCTTGGTATATAGTGGGTACCCACCAAATGTTTGTTTTTGATTAATTGAGATAACCTTACCTCAGAAAATTGTTGTAAAAATTAAATATGAAATATTTTGATATATAATAATGTGCTGTATAATGGTTAATTATTCTATTTGCTATAGAAATTCTCATGTTAAAGAATTTGGGAAGTAGTTACCTGTCTTAAGCCTGAATGAAGAACGAAAGGGTAAAGCAAGAATAAAATAGTACTGAAGACCAAACCTTGAGAAATACGTTTTAGGAAAAGGAGAAGGAAAAGGAGCCATGTAAGAAGAAATATAC
>NW_011889394.1:38496-65794 GCF_000151845.1 Pteropus vampyrus
TACGTTTTAGGAAAAGGAGAAGGAAAAGGAGCCATGTAAGAAGAAATATACACATTTCACAAACTATTTGGGAGAGAACCAGGAGAATGTCTTTTTCATATCTTCGCATCGTACAGATTATTATTTTCTCTATAGCACAGAAATATATTTTATCTATGTCAAGGAATATATCCAAGTAAGTTTTTTAATCCTAAGCAACTGTGGAGTGCTTGAACATGACAAAGGCTGAATTAATGATTAATGAATAAAAAAGAATGAATGTATGCATTCCTACATGCTGTTTGATAGAATGAATGGAGGAAAGGGTCACTGCATGGTGACACAGAATCCCTTAGTTGTAATTCTTTTCAACCATCCTCGCTACCCAGGACTCCAGAGTGAGGTTAAAAGTAAAAATTGAGAAAGCTGAGGAGATACTCTGAGCACCTATGTGGGAAAAAGGGTCATGACTGGCTCAAGTAAGGAAAACAAAAAACTTTCCCCTCCTTTCATCTTCAATTTCTTCTATAGATTTATGGGTTCCCCATTTCAAATGTCTCTCTGTTCTAAGTGCCATGAAATTGGACTTGGATTCTCTAACTGCAGACCCTAAATGGTTTTTTTTTCTTTCAGAATCACACAGAGCGAGGATGCTATATGTCTGATAGCTTCCCTATTATCTAGAATGATTTCTTCAGAGTTAGCAGAAGTAAAAAGATCTCTTACCTTTGTAGGATTTTAAATGATTTCACAGTCCCCCTGGAGCCTTATCTATAATATATCCCAAGACTTGAGAGACTTCTGGGCATAGGGAACGATTAAATGCTAGGTGTTGAGAAAGTTTAGGAGTGAGAAAATAGTACACAGCGATCAAAATAATCTTTAAAGGAATTGGGACTTCAGCTTGTGGATACCCCACCCCACCCTGGTCACTCTGTTTTTCAGTTCTGGGTCGACATCTTATGAAACTCTTTTATTCTCTACAGATCTCCTGAATTTGGCCTGCTTATCTGTCATTTTTTTTTCATCCAGCTTCTACCTATTTCCTTACCTCTTAAGGTGTGGAAGAAATTGTAACATAATGAAAAGAGTACATACTTTGGAACCAGAAGATTCTGATGAAGAATAAGTCTGTTTTTCATTAACTATAAGTTCTTATAGTTAGGAAAATGGTTATAGAGTAGGAAAATGGTTCCTTTTGAACCTTTATATTGTCTTTTGTGAGGAATAAAAAATAGCGTAGATGATAGAGGCTCTGTTCCTTCCTCTTGCAACCAAATCAAAGCTGTGACAGAAATAAGGAGCAAACAGCAAGGAAAATCACCTGGGATCGAGATGGACAAGGCCTACAACTAGGGATAGAAATAAGAAATCACTCTACAACAGGAGGAGGTAGGATGGGGTAAGGATGCAAGGCTGCCGGGTTCCAAATAGCTAAGTGAGACAGAGGCTGCAGCACCCACAGCTGGCAGCTGCAGACTCCTCTTAAAGGAGCCGTGTCAGTGAGTGGATTTTCGCAGTGATGGACCTGCTCGCTCTGAGCACCAGTGCCAGGTCGGCTGCTCATGGGGCACCAAGGACTTACAGAGGGACACTGAGTTGTGAGAGTGAGGGCTGGAGCGGAGGCTCGCTCTGCATAGAAGTGTTGGCGGTATCCATTTTTTCTCTGTTGAGCCCTCTTCCACCCCACGTTGTGCGGACCCAGAGCTGCCATAGCTGAGACATCATCAAATTGGATAACGATATTTGCTTTGCCCAAAGGATTCCCTGAAACTTCATCTCCCTCAACTCGCGGCTCAACCTAAGTCACATCCTGTTGTGTCCTCAGCGAGTCTGGTGCTCCTTGCTGAGCAGCTTCAACAGCCACATTGGAGGCAGCTGACTTTTGTTTCTGGCCAGGCCTCTTGAGGCAACTATAAGCATAGCATATGTGGATTGCTTGCTGAATCTTAACAGGTGGCCCCGGAGGGGCACAGCCTGGGGCTAAACTTGGCCTGCGCTGAATCCCACTCAGGACTATGCCATTGGAACCTACTTCACAAAGTCGCACTAATAAGACCAGGAGATTTAAAAGCTTTGCTTAATACATAGAAATGGACACAGAAAGGCAGACAAAATAAGACAAAGAAGCAGAAACAATATGAGAGAACAGAACAGAGATCCAGAAATAATGGAGTCAAGCAATCTAACAGATGCAGAGTTCAAAACACTGGTTATAAAGATGGTCAATGAACTTAGGGGAAGTGTAGATGAATTCAGTGAGAACTTTAACAAAGAGATAAAAACATAAAAATGGATATGGAAATTATAAAAGGAAACCAGTCAGAAATGCAGGACACATTATCCAAGATGAAGAGTGTATTAAATGGAATAAACAGTGAATAAAGAAGATCAAATGACCTATATAGAGGATGGGGAAGCCAAGGACACTCAATCAGAATGGAAAGAAAAAAAGAAGCCAAGACTATAATAATAATTTAAGGTACTATGGGACACTATTAAATGTATAAATATCCACGTCGTAGGGGTACTTGAAGGAAAGCAAGATGTTAAAGAGCTTTAGAAGAAATAATGATGGAAAACTTCCCTCACTTGGTGAAGAAAATAGACATATAACCCCAGGAAACTCAGAGTCCCAAGAAAGAGGAACCCAAAGATACATTACAATTAAAATGCCAAAGGTTAAATATAAATAGAGAAACTTAAAAAGAGCAAGAGAAAAGCAGTTAATTATCTACAAGGGAACACCCATAAGACTGGCAGCTGATTTCTCAAAAGAAGCCATGCAGGGCAGAAGGGCTTGGCACAAAATATTTGATATGATGAAAACCCAGGATCTACAACCAAGAATGCTTATCCAGCAAAGCTATCATTTAGAGTTGAAGGACAGATAAAGAGCTTCCCAGACAAAAAGAAGCTAAGGGAATTTATCAACACCAAGCCAGTATTACAGGAAATGTTGGAAGAACTTCTTTAAGAAGAAAAAACATGTATCGAAAAGAGGAATAAAGAATAATAATAACTACATTCCTATCAACAAACACCTCAAATGGAAAAGCTCCAATGAAAATATAGAATGGCTGAATGGATAAGAAAACAAGACCCCTACATATGCTGCCTACAAGAGACTCACTTCAGATTAAAAGACACACATAAACTAAAAGGAAGGAGATGGAAAAAGATATTGCCTTGATGGACCTAGAAGGTATTGAATTGAATGAAATAGGTCAGATTAAGACAAATACTGCATGATTTCAAATACATGTGTAATCTAAAGAACAAAATAAACAAAAACAACAAAAGTAGAAATAAACTCATAGATATAGAGAATATTTTGAGGGCTACTAGATGAGAGGGAGTTTGTTGGTGAACAGCAAAAAAAGGCAAAGGGATTAAGTGGTACAAATGGATAGTTGCAGAATAGACATGGAGATGGAGATGGAGATGGAGATGTAGAGAGGAATAATGTAATAATGTAATAAATATGTAAGAGAAAAGTGGGGTACTAGATTCAGTGAGATGATCACTTTGCGAGTTATGTGAATCTCTGATTACTAAACTATACAACTGAAACTAGGATATTATTGTATATCAACTATAATTGGAAAAAAACCTCATTAAATTATACAATGTAAATACAAGCAACTCATTGTCTATTATATTTCAATAAAGCCAAAAACTTTTTAAAAATTATTGTCATTTGTAAAATGGAGTTATAATAGTATTTCATAGAGTGACCATGCGGATTAAATGAAATAATGCTTATACATTTCCTGAAACATACTACATGCTCCTATGATTTTTTTAAATTAAGTTCCCAGGATAGTTAGAACAAAAATACAGTCTTTCCTCAAGTCTCAACCTTCATAATGTTAATAATTTTAGCAGCTTGGCTAAAGTGACTCCATTTTATTTATTCCCTATCCTAACTCTTTCCTCAGTGATGACAGCCATTGTTCCTGTCTGAAATTAAAGCTGTTTGTCTTAATATGAAACATACTTTGTATGGATTTCTAATAAGAACTCACTACATAATAGGTAAATATTTTTGTTTAGTCCATCTTATCTATTATCCAGTCATCTATGGTAAGCTTATTTTTTTATTAATTATTATTATTATTATTATTATTTAATTAATTTATTTATCTTTTATGGTGATATTGGTTAATGAAATCCAATAAGTTTCAGCTGTACACTTTAACAGTAAGGCATATATATATTTACACTGTGTGTTCACCTCTCATAGTTAGATTTCTTTCTGTCACCACATATTTGACCCCTTTTAGCCTGTGTACCTCTCTCTTTCCCCCACTCTCTATCCTCTGGTAACCACTATATGATTTGTTTCTGTTGGGATCAATTTTTCATGTGATTGATCCGAACATAAAATTTGAAAGTTACCAGTGATCATGTGAAAATGATTGCTATTGTTTGTAATTACTATTACCAGTAGGTAAAGTAAAAAAAAAAAAATGCTTATAAGACATGTACATTTATGACATTTGTTATTTTTGAAATTTCTCTTACAATATCTACAGTGGATAGCAATCACAAGGTATGAGAGTATACATAACTATCATTTAAATGCATTTATCCATTAATCAAATAATTTAATGCATTTGAGTATTTATTTACTTAAAGGTTTATAAGTTTAAGAACACATAAAGGACTCAAGTATGATAAGAACAATAGGAAATCTTAGATAAATTGTTATAGAAATATCAGGGGAGAAACAATAAACAGAACATAAGACTTTAATGAAACTCTATGATGACAAAGAGAGAGGGAGAACAGCATCATACTAGAGGATAAGCAAAACAACTTACTGAAAGCCTGTTCCAAACCAGTGCTAAGTATTCTATGTGATAACACAAAATGCTCTTATTTCAGGAAGGGAAATGATTCTCGGAAGAAAAATAAAAACAAGCAGCATTCTACGATTAACATACACTGGCATAATTTAGGTTATATGTGTAACATTGGTGGGTGCCGAAATGAGTTGAATACTGCTCTCATAATGCACAGATCTTTTTCCATTTTATGCAAATACACTTTTCATATTCCAAAAAGATAGTTTCCTTAAAAGTTTACTCTTTTTATTGATCATAATCAGACATTAGGTAGGATACGGGTTGTGTAGCACAAAGCCTAAGTAACTGTTACAAATCATATTAAAATTTATTACGTACAAGTCTGCGCTAATACAGTCGTTCTACTTCATGAAAGCCTCAGGGATTTAGGATCCTTCTATATTGTTGCTTCTCCATTCTTTGTGGTTGTCACTGTAGTCCTCATGGTCCAAAATGGCTCAGAATATATCTGTATTCCTACCAGTAAGTAGGAAGTGGGGAAAGTGGAGGAGAGGACATACTCTTTTCTTTGGAAGAGTATAATGTGGTGCTGCAAACATCATTCCTTGTATCCCATGCACCAGAATTTAATAATAAGGTCACACCTAGCTTTAAGGGAGGCTGAGAAATGTCTTTATTCTGAAAGACCACAAAGTTGGCTAAACTTGGGCTGAACTAGAGAATCAATACTGGAGAATATTTATCAACATTAAGTCGCAAGGACAGATTTTTGGGTGGAGATATCTAACTTAAAATAGCCTCTATTCATTCTCCTTTATACTATGTGTTTTGTTTGCTTTAAGCACTTTCACTACTGGATATTTTCTTGTTTATTTATTTGCTTATTTATTTATTAAATATTTCTTCCCCTTGCAATGTAAGTTCCAGGTGAGTAAATCTTTTGGTGTCTTATCATTGCCATGATGAAATATCTAGAACAATGCCTTGCATATATCTAGAGCCCAATAAATAGATACTGACTAAAAGAATGAATTATGTGTTTCTCTTTCAAAAGTTTGATGATTGGCTTAATTAAATAGTTTATATGAAAAAAAGTGAAATTATTCATTGTATATAAACAAAATATGAATAAACAGATAAAATGCATTCATATTTTTAATAGCTATAAAATTTTGTTTAATTGCATATATTGTGCCAAGTTCAGAGACTTTTCATATAATTGCCCTTCCAATAACCAGGATCATGCAAGTTTCCTGATTCAATTCTTTCCAACCAACTGCCATGTCTGGTCTGTGACAGACTTCTAGTTCTAACCTCTTTAGTCCAGGTGGGTCAAATGATGAACTCTGCCCACTCTTTCAACTTCTCTGTTTTCCAGATACTTCAGCTAACAGAAAAAAGTTGCAACCACAAGAAACAATACCAGACATGATTTCTACCAAGATAAAAGGATCATTGCTTCTCACAATTATTTTGATATATGTAAAAACATGATCTTAGAGCCTAATACTGATAAAATAGAATTTGTGCTTAAATTGTGCTTTACTGTATATGAATATGTGGTGTATCTGTTGTGGGCATGATGATTTTATATATATATATATATATACACATATATCATATATCACATATATATATACACATATATCATACACATATATATATATGTATATATACACATATATATATGTGTATATATACATATATATATATAGCCACATCTATTAATAGCCATTGGATTTTTAAAAACAACTCAGGGAAGTAGTCATCATATCTATTTTAGAGATAAGAGAACAGACTCAAAGAAAATAAATGTGCCACAATAAATACCTTGCAGCGACCAAAATCAAGCCGAGTCTTCAATACATATATTCTTTCCCCGATACAGATTCTCGACAGCAATATTACTCTTTCTTTAAGCCTCAGATTTGATAGGTCATTTTTAAAAGACGTAGGGAACTTCATCACTTCTAGTGTTCCTTAGCTGTGAAAATGAACACAGATATCTGTTACTAACTTTACCCTCCAAAATTTAACTTTTAAGATTCTGATGAAAAACCCATAAATGACCCATGACAGGAATATTTGGGCCCTGTGTGCAGTGCCCTGGCTCCTAATCGCCCCCTCTCCCTCCCCCCATGATGTAGGGAGGATACAATCTTGGGACAAATGACTCAACTTAGAGTTGAGAAGTCACTAATATAAAGCCCAAAAAGTTCAGGGCCTAGCCCACAGTATTATTAGCAGGGCCTAATACACAGTAAGCCCTAGGAAATTAAGTCTATTACAGAAATATGTAGTGTTTGATATCATTGTTGATGTTACTATTACAGCATTTTCACTTGGGAAAAAAAAAAAAACTTTTCCTTGATTCAGAGAAAAGCAAATATTAGAATCTTTATTTAGGAATTTCTCGTCGATCCCTTACTCATGAAGTTGCCACCTTATAACCGGTCCCTAGAAGGGGGCGGGTCTTCGTGGTAATTTTGACTGCAGTTGCTTTCTCCGGGCAGTGACTCAGAGGCTCCGGACTGCCGGAGGAGGTAGGTGACCACGCTGCTCGCGCGCTGGGGCTGAATCCCACCCTTTATCCCTGAGGACTAAGACCCGCCCATTCTAATTTCCTTTCTCCGTCTCTAAATCTGTCGGAGCTTTATTTTTTTTACTGCAAAGCAAAAAGGTAGCGAATTTAGTCGTGGCGCATGATCCCCAGGATTTCTGCAGGTTTGGCAGTTTAGGGAAATTTTGTGGGCGCTGGAAGTGGGATTTAGCCACCTCCTAATAATCTCACAGCTCCTCTTCTTACTTCCCTTCTCTTTTACTTTCCTCCTCTCCCCATCCCATCTCTCGCGCTCGCGCTCGCGCTCGCGCTCTCTTGCTCTTTAACCCTCCCCTTCCTTTCCCCTCCCTCCCTCCCTCCTCCCACTCTCCTCCCTCCCTCCTCTCTTCCTCCTCCCTCCCTTTCTCTTGCATATGGACAATTGGTATTTCCTCAGTTTTATGTAATTTTGTGCTGTGGAAATGGAACTTAAAGCCTCACTTCTACCCCCAGCCAGATCGGATTGCACCCCTTAATACCTTCTATACAGAACTTCAACGGACCGACTCCAAGTTTCAACACTTGGACAATGAAAATCTAAGACTGAAAAATTAAAGATTAAATCCCTCTCCGTTTCTATCCAAGGCCCACTCCTTGACCCCGTGGCTGGATCCCGGGTTCTCCACTTCTCCTCTGCAACAGGCTGGGGATGTGGCTGCTGAGCCATCCCACGCTGGCAGGCTCCTCTCTCTCCCTGCGGGGGAGGGAACTGAACAAGCCCAGACTCCTGGGACCTATGGGTCCCGAAACATGCAGACCCGAAACATCCGCCCTCTGTTCTCCAAGCTGCTTCAGATTCAAGGCCTTGATCTTGGTGCATTTCTGAAATCTCGAGGGAGGGAGAACGTATGCTGACACAGCATAATTTGTACTGGGGAGAGAGGAGAAGAGGGTGCAGAAGAGCAAATTTCCTTCAATGAGGGATTTGTTCTGGGGTTAGAATCTGGAAAGAAGCCTGTTTCTTTTGTAGAAGATGCTCACCCTCTCTATCTGTCTCTTTACCTGAAAGCCAGCCTTGGTGAGTACTGTGGAGCTTACAGATTTGGTTGCTTGACAGTTTCTTCAGCCATTGTAGCCCTGTGTCCCTTGTCCTTCTGCTTTAAGCTCCCTGCTGCTCTTCCCCAGCACCAACCTGTTTTACCAGAGAACTTAGGCCATCCAGTGTCTGCGTGGAAACCCTTTTCCTGAGCAGCCACTCCTCTCCCCACAGCCATGATTGCCCTCCGTGTTTCTACTTGATGTGACCCATTTTACCATTTCCTCAAAATAAAAACAACCACAGAACAAAAAGCCTGATTTATTGTTGCCAATTTGTGTGTGTGTGTGTCGGGGGGATGGTGTGTAAGAAACACCTGGCTATCAGATAGGTGAGCAAACATGGCCATTGCTCTGGGTTGGGGTGGCCTGTGATGTTTTACATAGCCATTGGGATGAGCACAGAGGGCCTATAGTCATGCCAAAGCCTCAGAATTCTTGAGGGGATAGCAGTTCTCAGAAGGAAAATTGCTTTTCTCAAGGACCTGCAAGTTTTTCCTGCAGATTCCTCAGGAATGGTTGGGGTTCCCAGTAACTCCTTTGCCTCTGGAACTCTGGATAAGCACATTAGTTTCATTTTACTCCAGCATTCTCTGTGTACCAGGGAATTCCATCTTAGCTCCTTCGAGTGTATTTTCAGTAAAAATCCTCTGTATTGGTGCTGGAGATTGCAGCTCAGTTCACCCTTTGACAGAACAGGGAGAGGCAAGCTCATAGATGACTCAGTTCAGAATGGATGGGGGCAGCTTCCAGTGGTTTTAGGGCCAATGACTAGGACCAGGCCCATCCATTGATTATCTGGATAAAAGAATAATGATGTAAATCATAATCTAGGTACATAAATATATCCCTTTGTTGCCATACCACATGAAATCATTGTCTAAGATAATGAAATTTGGAAGATATGTTTAGGATGGCCTGATTTAAAATAGAAGACATGTTGCATATGCGAAATATGAATATCTTGGACAGAGAAAACAAACAGTGGTTTCAATTATGAGCCCCAAAAGCAACATCACAAGATAAGTGATCTAATTTGCAGGGGTCCGTTTTGGATCAGGCAACTTGTTATGTGCAGGTCTCTAAAGAGCGTGATCCAAAGTAAAAGCTAAACTTTATTTAACAACAGTAACAATAATATCAAGAACAATAGTAATGTCTGTCATCATTGAATAAATGCTTTCCATAGGCCAGAACAATCACAGTCCCTCCTTACGAGTCTTTGTTTTTCTGTGCCACTTGTTTCTTCATCAACCATGTCACCTTTGATATCACCTTTCTTTCCCTCTTCTCCCTAGGCAGGCACCAACTACAAGAATGCCATCAGCCAGGGCCAGTGAGCCTTCCTGTTGGAGGAGGATGAGTGCTCCAGGGACATCTACTGGCTCAAAGGCAGCATTCATCCCGAAGTATGTGTAGGAGCTGCCCCTGGAAGCAGATGAGGCCTTGCGTTATGTGCTGCCAGCCATCCTGAATCCTTGGTACCAGCTCTCTGGTGAGTAACTTCTCTCTTTGAGTACTGGTGGTGGGGGACACAATTGAGGAAATCTACTCAAGGTATTAGGAGTGCTAAAAGGTATGGGAAGAGAAAATACAACTCAGGCAACTTTTTATTGGGTGGCCTGAGGATGACTGACTCTTATCGTCCCTTTGGAGGACCTGCCCTACGCACTAAGCATGGTTGCCACCATCAGTTCCCAGCATGGCATTTAGAGGATCCAGTGCAACTGTCCCTTGAGTCCCATTGAGTACCTTGGGGATGATAAGACTTCTGCTCAGGTAATTAATGAGAGAACTCTGTTGTGGTCAGCATCCTTATTCTTGGATCTTGATCTTGTTCCTCACTCAGTCTTCCCTAAATGTTCCTTACTTTTCCTTGTTAACTTGGAGGGAGTCACACTCTGCTCCTTTTTTATCCCCATGCAATCTCTAGAGCCTCCTCTCCATTCTCACCCCGCCCCTGATTATTATGCCCACTCGTGGAAGAAGCTGTAGCCCTCAGCTCTGACCTCAACCCTAGACAACAAGCAGCAATAGTGCTAACATGGCTTCTTTGCCTGTGTCTAACTCAGATTTCCTTGGTAGATGGACACAAATTTGAAAGCAATGTGGAACTACTGGTTTACTACAGTGAGGTACAAACTCCCAGTGTATCTGTGGAGATGGGACGACCTATAATGAACACAGGTATTTTCTTTCTCCCTTTCTACTTACCTCCTAAAGAGTAACTCCTATCTTGGAATTACCTTCAAGTTGTCTTCACTTTTCTTTTCTTCTATCTTATAGTGGGTAAAAAATGGAAATAGCTTACTTACATCGTGGCATGCAAAAATGGTTTGGGTCAAGGAATATCATGTAACTATATTATAGGCAAGTTTAAGTGAATCAGTAGATAACTGGACAAAGGACATGAAGAAATAATTCATTAGATGAAGCACAGCTAGTTTACAAACATGACAAATCAATCTCTGCAAGAGCAAATAAAAATAAAATTTTCAAATTATCACTTTTCAAATTATCAAAGTTTTCTAAATCTGATAATGCCTTGTGCTTTAAAAGGTGAAATGAATTTGGCACTCTCATAGATTGCTTGAAGCAAAATAATTTAGTATCATACTTTTGAGAAGAAATGTGGCCGTGCATGTCAAAACAAATGTTCATTTTGGTAATTCCAATTTTGAGACTCTTACCTAAGGAAATAAATCTAAATATAGGTAAAATTATGCACTGATGTTCACTGCCATGTTAGCAATATAAAATATTAATAAGCAATCAAAATGTCTTACAGTAGCTAAATTAACTATGCTAGGTATGCTTGATGAGTTATTATATAGCTACTAGAATAATGTATATTGACAGATTAAAATAAATGGAAAAAAAGCTAGTTCTGTTTTGAGAGTTCTCTTTCTTTCTTAAAAAAAATGGTTGTTGAATTTTATCTAATGCATTTTATGTATCTGTTGAGGTGAGTGTGTGATTTTATCTTTTATTCTTTTAATGCATGAGTTATTATAACTTGTTAATGTTCGACCAACCTAGCATTTCTGAAATAAACCCAAATTAATTGTGATTGCTTAACCTTTAGATCTTTTTCATATATTTTTTTATTTAGTTGTCTAATAATTGTTTAGGATTTTTAAATTTATTTCCATGGGAAATATTGACATGTATTTTTTTCTTATAATATTCTTGTTAGGTTTTGATATCGGTTTTATACTGACATCATAAAATGAGCTGAGAAGAGTTGCCTGTTTTTCTATCATCTGAAATATTTTCTTTCAATAGCATTTGCACTAAGTTGCCAGGAGACTTTTCTGTGGGAAGGTTTTGAAAGGTCTTTAATTGAAATATAACTTTATATTTTTATATATTCTTGATTTTAATTGAAGTTTGTGTATTTTATTTACATTTTCAATTTATTTGACATAATAGTGTCTCTTATGTTGCCATACAATGTTATTAAGTTTTATAAAATCAGTCATAGTATTCCCTTTTCTTTCTTGATGTTGGTTATTTGTACCTTCTCTATTTTTTCCTTGCCTAAAATATTTGTCAGTTTAAATAATCCTTTCAAAACACCAGCACTTTTGAGTATATGGATCCTCTCTATTGTATGATTATTTTCTGTATTAATCATGTTTGCTATCTTTGTTATTTTCTTTCCTTTAAATTTCTTTGGGTTTATTGGCTGTTCTGTTTTTAATATCTGGAGATGGAGGCTCGGGTAGTTGATTTTTAGACTTCCTTTTCTTTTCTAATGTACATGTATATATATATATATATTATATATATTATATATATTGGTTGTTCTTTTTCTAATATCTGGAGATGGAGGCTCAGGTAGTTGATTTTTAGACTTCCTTTTCTTTTCAAATGTATATGTATATAGTGTGTGTGTATATATATATATATATATATATATATATATATATATACACATATGTATATTTAGAATTACAAATTTAAGTATATCTTTAGTTGAATCTGAAATTCATATATATCATTTTCCATTGGCATCCACTTGAAAATATTTTCTAATTATCACTATAATTTTTTTAAAGCCTATGATACCACAATATCATGGAGGTAGTGAGTTTTACCTCATTGAAACTCATAAAATTAGGAGCCCTGGATGTTTGAACACATCATTTAAAAGAAACGTTTATTGTCACAAATGGCAGTATTTCATTTCTTCTTATGACTGAGTAATATTCCATTGTATATATGTACCACAGCTTCTTTATCCAGTCATCTATCATAGGACACTTCAGTTGTTTCCATGTCCTGGCCACCATGAATAATGCTGATGAACATTGGTGTGCAAATATCTTTTTGGATATGTGCTTTCAAGTCTTTGGGGTAAATACCCAGTAGAGGGATTGTTGAATCATATGGTAGATCAATTCTTAGTTTTTTGAAGACCCTCCATACTGTTTTCCATAGTGGCTGTACCAATTTGCAGTCCCACCAGCAGTGCCTGAGGGTTCTTTTTTCTTTGCATACTCTCCAACACTAGTTATTACTTGTCCTGTTGATAAAAGCTATTCTAACAGGTGTGAGATGGTATCTCATTGTGGTTTTGATTTGCGTTTCCCTAATAGCTAGCGATGATGAACATCTTTTCATATGTTTGTTGGCCATTTGTATGTACTCTAGGGAGAAGTGTCTGTTCAGTTCCTCTGCATGGATGGACCTCGATATAATCATACTAAGTGAAATAAACCAGAAGGAAAAAGTTGAAAACCACATGATATCACTTATATGTGGAATGTAAACCTAAAAGCAACAAATGAACAGGACAAACAAACAGAGACTTATGGACATAAACAATAGACTGGTGGTTGCCAGAGGGTAGGGAGGAGAGGGAGAGGGGAGATAGATGGGGTAAAAGGGGTCAAATGTGTGGTGACATTAAAGAATTAAAAATAAATTAATTTATAAAAGAAACTACAAAAAATAAAAATAAAGGAAACGTTTATGAAAGTTCCTTTTTTCCTTTGTTCTTTCACATCTAGGACTTCTGGCTGGTATCAAACTTTTCTGTCCTAGAAAACTAGAGTATATTCCATTGCAAGGAAATTTAAAGTGATATAAGGGTCGGGGGTGAGACACAAGGAAAATTAAAACAGAAAATGCACATAAACACTGTCTAAATCTGAAACTGATTTATTTTATTGATAATTAGGTGGCTAACAACCTGGTGGTATTAAGACATGGGTGCTGATTGCTGAGTCTGTCTCAGGCATAAGCCAAGAAAGCTTCATTTTAGATATAAGGGGCTTGAAGATTAGGATCTGGTGGAGAAATTTCCTGGGCAGTTTTCTGTGGCTAGAGGAGAATGTATAATGTTAATTCTAGAGTCAGGCTTCAAGGTGGACCCAGATTTTTGGTTAGGAAACTGAGTGGATGATGGTACCATTTATTTAATAGAGTAACAAAAGAACAAAGGCAAGTTTAGGGAATAAAATGTTTCATTATTTTTGAGCATTTTGAACTTAAGATCCCTATAAACTATCCACATGAAGATGTCCAGTAAAAGGGAGATAGATGGGTTTCAGTTTCAGAAGAGAGGTCAGGGATGGAGATCTACATTTGGCAAAAACCGAAGTCGTGATAATAGATGAAATTGTTCAGAGGGTAGGTATAAAGTAAGATGAAAAGGGCGATGACAACTATGATGAAAGGTTTTGTCTGTATGTAATATATTTAATTACTAAATGAAGACAACAGTCTCTCTAAACTGATATTGCCATTCTTTAAAAAAATTTTAGAAGCAATGAGATTGAAACACTGAAAAGTATCCGGTATCTGGGGATGAAGTCCCCAAACCATAATAAAATGAATGAAATAGGAAAAAAAAAAAAAGATGCAAGTGCATATTCAAAAGAAAAGGAACTATGACATAACAAAGGGAGTTATCAAAGTATCAGATACTGTAGAGAAATCAAAGTAGAACTAAAAAAGATCTATTGGGTATATATATATATATAATCTGCTAATCTAATCAAGAACAATTCCACTGATTTAGATTAGGAAACAATCTATGTTATACATTGTTAAAGAACAAATGAGAGGTGAGAAATGAAGGGAAGTTTTTTATAGACACTTTTTATAAATGTTGAAAAGGGGAAGGAATAGAGTGCTATCTATAGAAGAAACTGTAGAGTTGAGATGGTTTTCTGTGTATTATATCTCTTTAAATTTTCAGAATGAGAGAGATTTAAGGGTGTTGTAATACCAATAGGAAAGTGCCAGTAGAGAGGATTGACAATGTTGGGGGGAGCTAAGTGAGAAGGGAGTTTGAGAAACTGAGAGAGGATGAGATCTAAAACAGCAGTGGTGGGGGCAGCTTTTAATAGGACAAGTATTAGGACATTCTTCCCATATTGTCAGGAAGTGGAGAGGTGATGGGATTAGATTTTAGTTCATAGGCTGAGAGCCATCTTTTTAGAGTTTCTGTGTGATAGTTTTTTTATAGTTTTAGTGAAAGAGACAGCAAGATTAGCTATTGTGTATGAGACTAGAGTGGTAGAACAGAGAATTTGAGGAAAGGGTTTGAAATAACCCTGTGGAAAATTGGAGAGTGAAATACTCGGGAATAAATAGAGCATTTGTCAAGGAGAGTTTAGTTTTGATACCTTGACTTCTTTAGTGGCACCAAACTACTTAATGGAATCAGTTTACATGATTCATTTCAGCAGTACTCAGCAGCTTTGGTGTAAGAATGAAGAGAGTGGAGTGCTGTCTTAACTTCAAGGTTGGGGTGTTACCAGGTAAGTGTGATGAAAAGGAAATTAAGGACCTGGAATCGAAGATATCGATAAGAGAGTAGTAAAGTGATGGACCAGAGACTTAGGCTAAATGGAAAGAGAGTAAAAGTAGGAGGAAGTTTTTATATAGGAAAAAACAGAGAAGACAAAGATTTAGAAGTCCAGATGAGGTCAAAGACCAGGTAAAATAGAAATCTCTGAGTTAGAAAGCTGAAAAAAGTGGATACTGTATATTTTAAGCAGATTTTTTTCAATTTATTTGTTTTACAGGTAGAATAATTCTGCTTGATGTCAACATCCATGCTTGGAGGAAATGGCTGAATGGAGAATGGAGGCTAGAGCCACTTAATTTAAGGGAGACAAGAAGCTTTGCATTAGGGTATTGGATAGATTATCTACCTGGGTATTTAATATCTCAAGATGATGGCAGACTTTGCAATGAAGTGGAATCTTTGATCTAGTTCTTGATACTTCAGTGAATGATGGAAAATGGCAAAGAGGTTGGAGGTCGACCACAGATAGGATATGAGAAGGTAATCTTGGTGAGAGTAGAGAAATAATGACAGGGAGGTGGCAATTTGGACTGAAGCTGTTGCCAACCCTATCTCTCAAATCTGGGTACTTGGGTTATGGTACTTTGAGCAACCACCATTTGAGAGTGGAGAGTAAAAGTTTTTTTTAGAAGGAAAAGTTAGTTTTAAGTTAACATAGATAGTTGGAAGAATCTTCCTATAATGAAACTAAAGATGCAGGAAAGATCATTATCATGTATCAAGAGGACACAGTGGAAAGGGCTCAGAGGGTGAGTTTGTGTGCAGGAGTTGGACTCATGGAAGAAGAAAAAATATACAATAAAGATGGTGACCGAGGCTGACATGCATAGGAGTGTGTATGTCTTTAAGTATCAGAGCCATTTGCCTATGGCGGAGAGCAGAGGGTGCCTCAATGTCAGTGCCTGTACTAATGTTTTCATATCATACAAAGGCCTCGTCCTCCTACCGTCCTGCACCTCGGCTCATGAAGAACACGTTCTACCCAAGCATGCCATACCAGCAGAATGGTTATGATCCCCATAGATCCACAATTAGCAAGAACCTGTACTCTCTAGGTGACCATCTTTTCAGGGACTTTTTCTCACCAATATTTGTCTGTCACACATGTAGGACTAGACAAACACCAAGCTCTTGGTGGTGGACCAAAGAAGAAATGCATGTCTCTCAGAGACCTCTCCAGGGATGGAAAAGGCTCATTCTTCCATCAACAGGACCGACTTGAAAACTCACCATACAGGTGAAATGAGCCTCAGTTCTCTTCTCTGATCTATGGGGACTGAAGAACTAATCTTCAATGCTCTGCCCTCTTGTAGTTTTCTCTCTCCAGAGGTAATCTGTTTGAAAAGTGTCAGGCAGAGGGTGAAATTTGTCCACTTCCCATATTTGGCAGTATCAGCCCAGCTCTACAGGTAGGACCCTGAAACCCACCAGAGGTTAGTCTGAGGTGAGCCCTAGTTAAACTAACCCTTCAGCACACACACCTTGCCTGCAGGTTGTGGCCCTCCTCCTGCAGAATTCAGCTGCCACTCTGGGCTCCTGCTGCATTGGTCATTCTTTTATAAGTTGGGTTTGTAGACAGACCTTCCTCTTGCTGTCTGATGACTTCCTCTCTGTCCTTGTGTTCCAAGCAGTTGGTCTTCTCATGTACATGACAAATTGAGTCAAAGTACATTTTACCACTAAGGGGTGCCTTTTCTTCTAAAATAGACTTAAAGGCAACTCTTTCTAGTCTCTCTAATTTTTGTAGCAAGAGTTTAAGCATTTTCTTTGCCACTTACTGTCTACTTATTCATTCTCCTTAGGCCGCTAATTAAAGAGAGGGCTTTTAGGTCTAAGGTGAATTTAGATTTCTGGACTCCCAATTACTGTGGTGTTTTAAGTGAATCAGCTCACTTCTCAGAGCCTTAGTTCCCTCACCTGCACAACTATTCATTTTCTAGGGTTGTCATGAGAATCTTCTTAATGTAATCCACAGAGTAGGTTCTCAGTTTGTGTTGGTTTCCAATTCTGTCCTAATACCCAGTAACTTGGAATATCCCCACTCTAGTTTTCTCTCTTATGGAACCTCTTAACTAAAGCAGAAAATTTACACAGCAAAGTTTTTCTGCTGTTTTTTGTGAATTTGTTGGCAACTACTATTCGTAGGGAGCACATGATGGGCCTTATAGATACTTAACATTCTTTCTCATGCATCAAGTATAATTGTCTCCAATGTATAGAGAAAGCTGAGATCTTCATTGGTTAAATATAGGTACATTTTAAGTGTTAGTAGAGCTGAGATTCAAATTTAGACTCTTGAGATACAGAGCCTTAGATTTTTTTTCTCCATAGAGTCGAACTGTTGTTCTACTTACAGTGTTTCTTGCCTACTAATTTCTAAATTGTTCTAAGTATGTCATTCCTTATGCTAGATATCCAGATGTGAGATACTTTCTGTGAAAATTATGTGGCCTTTAAGTTATTTTTATACCATCAGGATTAGACACAAGACTACTCTTTAAGATAGACTTTATATCTGTTTTCTTTTGAAATTTCAATAATTAAAATTTACGTTCTGTTTGTACAAAAATTTTTAGCATACTTAAAGTTTTAAGGGCCATTTAAACAGAACCTGATAAGATTTTATTTTATTTTATTTTATTTTATTTTTATTATTATTATTATTTGGATAAGACTTTAAACAGCACTATCATGTGAATTCTTTGGTACCATATCTTTCTGTTGCTGAATTTTTAAGTACAGCTCCCCTGGTACCAGTACATCACTAGGGTGGCTTACACTGTCACAGAGAAAAAGCATGTCTCCCAGGGGAAGGACTGAAATGGGGATCTTGGTAGGATCTGCTTAGCTCTGCACTCTGGCTACAACCTGTCTCTGGATTCAGACCTCTCTCATCAGGGATGCTCAGGGGCTGGTAGCTCCTTGCTTTCTCATTCTCTTTCTTTTTTTTCTCCCCCAAAATCTTTGGGGATAATCATCTTGTACAGCTGACTTCTCTTCAAAAGGCAGATGGTTCCTGGGATCTGAACGAAGGTCTGGCCATGGTCCTACATATGAGTTTGGAAGAGATACTGACTGCACATCTTACCAAGGTGAGATTCGGAGAAGAAAAAGGAGTATGTATGTTTTTGAGAGGTTGGGGTCAGTAAAGAGAATTGAGGTGAATCATGACTCATCTGAGGAAAGAGAATATGAGAGGCTATAGACTAAATTAATTTCTAAAAAATAGAGGTTGAAAGTTTTTATGGGTAGGATAGAGCAGAAGGAGCACGGAACTAATGGTCTGACTAGTAGGAGTTGATGGTTTTGAGTTGATGGGTGACAAAAGGAAAACAAAAATCCTCTTGCACTTGGATTACATTCCCTGCCAATCATCTTAATTATAATTAATGTTTATTGAGCAATTACTCTGTGCCAGGCACTGTGCTAAGCACTTAACATTCATGATCTTATTTATTCATCACAACGATTAAATGAGATAAATCCTATTCATGTTGTTGTTTATAAATGATGAAACTGAAGCCCAGAGAATTATGACGATATGTCTGAGGTGACCTAACCAGTCAGTGCAGAGTTGGATTCAATTCTAGAACTATCGGTCTTCAGAACCCACATTATAGCTCCTCCTCTTACTAAAAAAAGTGGTCCAGAAATTAGCAAAATTTTACTGAAGTTAGGATAGGTGAAGTATTAATAAAGAAGACCTAGTTACTTCAAATATGTTCAAGCCTGCTGATGAGGACAAATTAACTTCCAGAATTTCAACCAAGCTTACTAAATCTTCTAATTGAGATATTGTTTAATAAAGACAAGTGCCAGAAACCTGAAAGTCAAGTGTCATTCTGAATTTACAAAATGTGAAAAGTGATTCAATAAACTGAAGATATCCTATAATAACTACATCATCTGATACAGTATTTACTAGTCACATTATGGCTATTGAGATCTTGAAATATGGCTAATAAAAATGAGGAACTAAATTTTTAATTAAATTGAGGCGTGCTATAATTGTGAAATACATACTGATTTCAAAGAGTTTACTATAAAAAGAATGTAAAATATTTTATCAATAATTTTATATTGATTTCATGTTAAAATGATATTTTGAATATATCAGGTTAAATAAAATATATTAAGTTAGTAAAATAATTGAACTTCTTTATTTTTACATTTTTGCATGTGGCTAGTAGGACATTTATAATTATATGTGTATTTCTATTAAAAATACTGTTCTAGAATAAATAATAACAATTAACAAATAATTTATTAGCTTAATAAATATAATTAATTATAAACAATTAAAAGAAAATATAAAGATCATGAAATTCTAACTTTATTTTACTGAGAATAAGATATGTCAGACTAACATTTCCTTCTTTGACATGGTAACTGGGCCAATAGATCAAGGGAATCGAGAGCCCTAGTATGTCTGAATTTTAGTAAGGAATTTGAATTTTTCTTAATGATGAGTATATGGACAAAGTACAAACTAGCTGAAAACCCACAGCACTGAATAATGAATTTATTCAAACTCAAAACAGGTTTCTGGACTCACCAGACTGAATTCTCTGGAAGTCCATCGTCTCAGTGAATATTTAAATGAAGTTGTAGACCAGTGCTTTCTTATTGTATATAACAAAACTGGGAGATAAAGTATTAAATAAGAAAATCAGGATCCCAAAAAACTTGAGCAATGACTTGAAATTTCTATGAAAATAATTAGGACTAAAAATACTGTTTTTCATGCTAAATTATCAACTATGCAAGTAGAGAATAGAAGCAGAATGATTTAAGAGCTGTTGCACATGAAAATCAGAGATTTTAGATGACCACAAACTTAATATGAATCAGCATATATGGAACACAATTAGCGGAGGGCAATAGGATTGTCAGAAAAGCTATATGTATTATATATTTTTGGACTGGGATAGTAGAGTCTCAAAAGTATATTTGCCACCTGAGGTGACCATTTAAGGAGATATATTTCAGAAATCACTGTGATGTTTGTTTCTAGACTAAGAGAACAAACATGGGGATTCTTACTGTTTTGACATAAGTAGTATTCTTAAGGAAGAATTAAAGGAACTGAGAATTTTGATCTGAAACAAGACTATTCAGAGAACATGATTTTTTTTTCTTCAAATTTCGAAGGTTATGATATGAAAGAGGAATTTCTCTTGACCTGCTGTCTCTAAAAACTGGAGTTGGGAGCTGTGGGTGAAAACTCAGGGAGCCCATTTTCTGTTCTATGGCCAAGACTTTCTGTTGAGCAATAAGAGCAATATGGTTTGAATCAGAATATTTGGCCTCCAGTCCCAGCTCTATCATTTGCTAGAAGGCTAACTGTGGGAAAATCATTTCAGTTTTGTATGAATCAATTTTCTCTCTTAAAAATGTCATTATTGATGTTTTCTTTTCTTTCTTTTTTTTTGGACGAGGGAGGGTTGTTTAGGTATGGATTTAAATAAAAGAAAAACAAAGATACTTTATAAACTATAAAGCAACTGTATATGTGTTTGTTTTATCACAGCTAGGTAATCCTTGTTGGGGGTGTTTTAAGAGTTTCAAGCACAGTCCTAGTGGTTACGCTGGATTTAAAATTTAAGACCTTTCTACCCTAAGACTCAATGAACTATTTCCCTGAAGTTTAAGGCATTATGCCTTGCAAGTCATAAATGAAGTAAAGAGACCAGGTAATCCCATTTAGTAGTAGTTTGGGGTACAGTAAGTGAGGAGGGAATGGATCTTTTTACATTTCTTTGAAAGATTTCTTGCTCCAACCAAAGGCTTCAGGGAAGTCTCTCTCTATTGTACAGAATGCAGATTCCTCAGGCTGGGCCACAGTCCTGGAGATGCTCTGGCTTCATGCTAATGGTAAAGACATGAAGTGTGAATGGGAGCTTCTGGAAAGGAAAACTGTGGCCTGAATTAACATCCATGCAGGCAAGAGCACAATTCTAAGACCCCACTGCCTTCTCTCCTTAGGAAGCAAGACATCTTCCCAGACACTGAGCCACCAGGCCTGAGCGAGGGCCAAGAGAGAAACCCCATACTCCTCTCCTCCAAACATCCTGATCCAGACCTTTTCTGGTCTTCCAGCTAGTTCTTTTCTTGGCAGGATGAGGGTGCAGTCTTAAATTGGGGGATATGGGGAGGTGTATAAAGAGGAAAAGAGACATGGATGGGGAGTGCAGTGTGAATTGTGTGAGGGCCAGGAAGTGGCATTTATTCTCCTTACTCTGTCAGTACCACACTGAGTATGAGACTGGACTTGGGACACTTACTCCTTGAGTGTCTATTATCTCACTGCTGCTGAGTATTTCTGGGACCAGAGAAGATTAAAGAGAATTTGGGCAATGTGAAGGGGGAAAGTCAGGAATATTGAAGAAAGATAAAACCAGAACTTGGGAGGAGATGATCAAAGAGGTTTAGGGGAGACTGAGAGAAAAGTATTTACTCTTATTGCTGTCCCTCAGCTCTAATTCTTGTTTTCTCCTCCTAACAGGCTCTGTCATGCATGTGGTTATGAAAGCTGCAACTGCTTTTCTGAAATCATCTGAGAATCATGCCATCTTTGTCCTCTGAGGATACCATCCAGAAAAAACAAGTGCATCTTCTATGCTATTGACCTTTCTTTTAGCCTTTCTTCTGCTGTAATGTGTTGTATTTTATACCTATCTTGTCTGTTTCTTGTCATAAAAGTAAAGGCTGCCCGCCCACCTTGCCTCTGTGTTCCAGGTTCCCTTTGGATATGATTTTCCTTTCCCCGCATGTATCCTCAGTCAAGTGTCAGTAGTCCCAGAACCTGTTCCCTTCCTTGGAGTTCAAAAGATTCTTAGGCAGTAATGTTCCTCCCAGGTTTTCTAGAGTGCCACCATGAAAAACAAGTGACATGGATTCCAGATTAAAGGTTGCCACATTGATGTTAGAGTATGTCTGAATTATAGAATTCTCTGCATTATTTTTGTCTATTCACTTTTGATTTTATATACTTATCAGGACTAGAGTGGTGAGTGATACAATTTTCTATTCTTAGATAGGAGGAAAGGTTGGAGAGGAGGTTGAAAGCTGACATTGGGATTGATATAAACCTCCAGATGACAAAGACAGAGTCTCAAGGGATCCACTGTGAGCGTTGGCACTGTTGGAGACCTTCTCGATTGATTCTGCTTGGGTTTAGCTAGCCCATACTGCATGCCTTCTCTCTTACTGCCTAAGGGACTTGGATTGAGTCATAACTGTTGAAGTCAGACCTTTTTCCTTCATCAGGAAACATCTTAGTAAAAGAGTGTTGATGGAATCCTTAGTCCTAGATGCCTCTAATTCAGTCTGTGGTCCAGTATAATAAAGGTAAAAGTGGTTATAAAGGCAGCTTTGCCTGAGACCTTAACCTGGATCACTCACTCCATGAAAAAAGAAGGAGCACCCTTTGATTGTTTCTAACCCTCATGTCCCACATACTCTATCCTAGTGGAAATGACCCTATTTGATGTGTTGTCCCTTAAAATACTGTTGTATCAATTTTAAAATGACTGTCTCTACTCTGCACTTTGTTGTGTCAATCTTATAGGTTTATTCATCAAACCTGCATTGGTTTTATTATCTATTTCCCTCCCAACTTTTCTGATGCCTCCACTCTTCATACTGTGTCCTGTCCCCATATCTTCTGTTGTAGGCTGATTTCCTGTCTTATATGAAGCAAGTAAAGGGCACTGGGCAGAAAACTGTTAGAATCCTGACCAAATAGTTAAGTGATAATAAATAAATGATTTAACCCCTTAAGACCTTAGTATTCCCATCTGTAAAACTAGATGATTAAATTAGAACTCTGTTATCACTTTTGCCTTGAATACTCAAGAATTCTGAGCAGGACCTCAATTTCTGTTCAATAAGGTGGAAGATGGCCTAAACCTGAGTTCCATTAAACTTACAAGTGAACTGGCATTAGGAAGTAAACTGGCATTTTCCTGAGTTGTATAGTGGAGACTGATCTCTCAGGACTTTCTTTCAAGTTTGTTCATGGCTGAGTGTGACCTGTGGTAGGCCTAGGCATCATCTGGAAGCTTACTACCAATGCAGGCTTTTAGGCAACCACAAAATCTCCTGTATCAAGGTCTTCTTTTTAACAAAGGTCTCCAGATAATTCATATGCACCTTAAATTTTGATAAGTTAGGGTTTAGCCTTTTTATGAAAGAGGCTTGTATTCAAGTCTACCATATAGATGTAATGACAGAAACAGCTTCCTAAGGACCATGAAATGTGTAGATCTACACTCTGACCAGAAAAAGATGGCCCTTTATATTTATTATGCAGAGCAGCATATATTATTCACTTATGTTCACTTCCCCTTTTCTCACCCTTCAACTTCCAGACTGGGCTAGGGCTTAGGGACTTCTAAAGCAAAAAACAAAACAACAACAGTAGCAACAACAACAAAAACAGTCTTTGTCTTCTTTATAATGCAGAATCAACTACAGGTTTTTTTTTTTTCAATTACAGTTGACATTCAATATTATTTTATATTAGTTTTAGATGTACAGGGTAGTAGTTAGACATTTATATAATTTATGATGTGATTCCCCCCGATAAGTCTTATATCCACCTAGCACCATACCATATGGTTTCACTTATGTGGAATTTAAAGAATAAAATAAACAAACAAAACAGAAACAGACTCCTAGATACAGAGATCAACTACAATTTTAAAGTACTATGATTTTATTTTTCTGTTTGAGCTCTCATGCTATGAATGTACCACTGTAAATTCCTCAAACCTAAACAAGTGTCATAATCAAACATGTTTATTAAAGCCCACTTTCAGGGCTGGTGCTTTATGTTTTGAGAACATGTAAAGCACCCCCTACTTTCAGGAACTGATGGTCTGGGCAAGGAGCCCAGGAGAGAAGATGCTCTCATGTCCCATTGGTTGTCCTCACCCTACAGTTGTTTCCTGGCTCCTGCAGAGCTGGCCATAAAAAGAATGGCAAATCGCATTGCTTCAAGATTCTCCCATACAGACTGAGCCCAGTGCCTCCAAGTTCAGGGTACCATGTTATACATAGACTTATGAATGAAACCCATTACCTGTTGTCCCCAATTCCAACATAATCTTACCATGTATCAATTAACATTTGCTGTTCCTCTGCCAACTACCAGCCTTCGGTTCCTTAAAAACAGTCCACCTGCTTAAAGAATCAGATTATCCAGAAGAAAACTAAGAAAAACATCATGCAATGAGCTAACATCATGTATTATGTTTCTTCTTTCACTTCTATCAGTGCATACACATTTTTTTTGTTTGTTTGTTTCAGGTGTATCGATTGGTGTTCGATAGGGACTGCATTTAACCTATAGATGGCTTTGGGTAGTATGGACATTTAAATTCTTCCTATTCATGAGAGGTGCATAAACATTTAAGATTATTATATCTTCTTGAGAATTGATCCTTTTATTATTATGTAATACTTACCTTTACCCTGCTGATTTTCCTTATTCTGAAATCTACTTTGTCTAAAATGAATACAGCCACTCCAGCTTTGTTCTATTTTGTGTTAGCATGTTATATATTTTTCCACTCCTTTACTTTTAACCTAATAAAGTAATTATTAATATGATCAAGTTGATATGTATCATGTTTAACTATTTTCTATTTGCTGCATTTAAAAGACTAATGTTGCCTCCTCTGTTTTATTTAAGCATTTTATGTGATTTAATTTTATCTATGTTGTTAATATATCCATTATATGTATTAATTTTTAGTTGTTGCCCTAGAGTTTATAATGTACATTTAAAAATAATCCTAAGTCTATCTTCAAATAACATTATACAACTGTATGTGTAATGCAGAACACTTATAACAGAATTTTTCTAATTCTTCCTTGTCATCTATTGTGGCATCGCTGCCATTCATTTCTCTTATCCATGTATTATGATTACCCACTGCTTTGTCATTATTATTACTTTAAAAAGTTATCTTTTAGATTAATTAAGAAAAAATATATTTCACGTTTATATTAACTATTGCATGAAATAATTTTAAACTCACAGATTCATTATAAATATCTATTAATAGATATTACATTCAAGAGTTTCTAGGGATTCAAGACCCTGATATTTCTGTTGTTCCTCTCTCTCTCCCTAAAAAAAATGCAGAACATATTTTTATATTTATTACTTTAACTCCACCACTGGATCACACCTCTCCCAAAGACACCATTAAATTGTCAAGAAGACAAGACAAGATATTCCCATAGAAAGAAAGAAAGGAAGGAAGGAAGGAAGGAAGGAAGGAAGGAAGGAAGGAAGGAAGGAAGGAAGGAAGGAAGAAAGAAAGAAAAATGGAAAGAAAGAAAGAAAAAAGGAAAGAAAGAAAGAAAGTAGCAGCTTAAGAAATTTATCCTCCAGCAAGCGACCATTATTATATTTTTTTCATTTTTGTCTCACAGTCCAATTCTTCCCCACTGAGCTTTTACAGTTAAGAATGAAACTTTTGCTTGGCCATTCACCTGAGACCACAATCTTGCCTACAAACAGCAAAGTAACCGTCGCTGAACTAAGCGTGCCTAGGATTAGTTTTGCTACTTAGAATCAGAAAGTTTTGCAGAATAATTATTTGAGAAACCAGATGTTGCTGAAATATCACATGCAACGGCTTGTAGGTGTAAAAGAAAACCAAAAAAAGAAGCAGCGTTGCAGGTGATCTAAGGTTAGATTTGGAGATCATTCTACTATAGATTCTTGGAGTAGAGAAAAAGGGGTTTAATAAAGTGAGCTGTTTCTCTTCTCTGATTAAAACAAGGATGATCCAAATATAAGGCCGACCCCAGAGAAACATGGTGGAGTGAGAGCTGTCCCTACATCTCTCCCTTAAAACAACAGTAAGCTGAACATCTAAAACAATAAAAAACACCCAATCTGTGCACAAGCAAGTCTGAGCAAGGGATCTACACATAAGAGCAACCACAGAAATGGAAGAAAAAAACAAAAAACAAACAAACAAAAAAACCACAACTAGATCGCCAAAATGAGTTTTTCAGCAAGGAGATTGAAACCCTTAAAAGAAACCAAATAGAACTTCTGGAGATGAAGAAAACACTGAAAAAGATGAAAAATGAAATAGCAAGCTTGAGAAATAGAGTCGACTAACTGGAAGAAAAGATCAGTGATATCAAAGACAGAAATCTAGAAATAAAGTGGAAGAAGGAAGAACAGAGTACTGAAGAATGAAAAATAATAAGAAATACAAGAACTAGCTGATACTATCAGGAAAAGAAACATTCTCAAAGGCAAGTAAAAGGAACAGGTATTAGAAAGGATTTTCAGAAAAATAGTTGATGAGAATTTCCCAAATCCAAGGAATGAATTGGAGCTTGGAATTCAAGAAGTCAACAGAACACCCAATTTTCTCAATCCAAAAAGTCCTTCACCAAGACAAATCGTATTAAACATATCAAAAATCAACGACAAAGACAGAATTCCCAGGGCAGCCAGAGAAAAGAAGACTGTAACCTATAAAGGAAAACCCATTCAATTATTGTCAGACTTCTCAGCACAAACCTTACAAGCCAGAAAGGAATGGAATCAAATATTCAAGCTATTAAATGAAAGGAACTACTAGCCAAGAAAAATGTATTCAGCTAATCTCTCCTTTAGATATGAAGGAGAAAAAACGACTTTTCAAGACAAACAGAAATTGAGGGAATTCTTCACTATGAGGCCTGCACTACAGAAAATACTGAAAGAGGACACAGCTCACTTAAAACAAAATGACAAAAAAAAATGTATAATTAAGAGTAAGATGACTAGCAGGCTGATAAAAGCAGAGGGGTGCAACCCTTACTACAAACAGGGCATTAACAGCTAAAAATAAAAATAAAAAATTTAAAAAAATTGCTATAGCAAGATAGTAATGAACATTCAGTATATATAGGGACAAAATAGGACAACAACAACTGAAAAGGGGAGGATTCAAAGATCCAAATTCGCAACAGGAATGGAGATAAGACACACTCAGAAGAGAAGGGATGACTGTATGTATATATATAATATAA
>NW_011889394.1:65859-66667 GCF_000151845.1 Pteropus vampyrus
TTTCATATTCATAATAGTAACAACGGGCCAATAATTTAGAACCAACGTATATAACATGAAACAAGAAGGACCAGAGGGAAAACTCACAAAAGCCAACCAAAATAAAGAAAACGGAAACACAAGGACAAGGAAACAATGGAAACACTGAGCTACCAGAAAGCAAAAGATAAAATGGCTATAAGAAGACCTATTATTTCGATAATCACCTGAAATGTAAATGGACTGAACTCACCAATAAAAAAGCACTAAGTTCCGGAATGGATCAAAAAACAAAACCCAATCATATGCTGCCTCCAGGAGACACATCTCAGTTCCAAAGACAAATATAGACTCAAAGTGAAAGGGTGGAAAATGATGTTTCAAGCAAATGGCATTCAGAGAAAAGCAGGAGTAGAGGTACTGATATCAGATGAAATAGACTTCAAATAAAAACGGTAAAGAAAGATATTGAGGGACACTTCATAATGATAAAGGGAATCATACACCAAGAAGACATCACACTTATTAATATCTATGCTTCCAAACAGGGAGCCCCGACATATGTAAATCACTTACTAACAGAACTAAAGGGAGAAACAGACAAAAAACTATCATAGCAGGGGACCTAAATACCCCACTGTGGGATATGGACAGATCATCCAAACAGAAAAATCAATAAGAAAATAACATCCTTAAATGACACATTAGACCAACTGGACATAATTGATTTTTCCAGAGCCTTCTATCCCAAAACAGCTGCTTATACATTCTTCTCTAGTGCACATGGAATATTCTCAAGAATCGACCACATACTGGGACACAGAGATAG
>NW_011889394.1:68017-68462 GCF_000151845.1 Pteropus vampyrus
CTAGTGCACATGGAATATTCTCAAGAATCGACCACATACTGGGACACAGAGATAGCCTCAACAAATATGAGAGGGTTGAAATCATACCAACCATAATCTTTGATCATAATGCTTTGAAGCTGGAGATCAAGTGTAAAAAGAAAGCAGAAAGAACAAATACATGGAGACTAAACAACATGCTCCTAAAGAAAAGCTAGGTCAGAGAAAAAATAAAAAGGGAGATCAAGAGATACATAAAAACGAATGATAATGATAGTACAACATATCAAAACTTTTGGGACACGGCAAAAACGGTCATAAGAGGAAAGTTCATATCATTACAGTCCTACTTCCAAAAATAAGAACACGTCCAAATAAACAACCTAATGCTTCATCTTAAAAAACTAGAAAAGGAAGAACAAATGAAGCCTAAAGTCAGCAGAAGGAAAGAAAGAATCAAAATTAG